>NC_071571.1:103311053-103611400 GCF_024509145.1 Vidua macroura
ATATAATTCACAAGTTCATTATCAGACAAAATCCTAACACAGTATTTGCTTGATGGGAATAATTTCCACCATTAGGAAAGAAAATAATTTTACCTTAGGTTCCCTTTCCCCATCCCTACAGATGTCCAGACAAAAATACACATATATATTCCTTAACACAGGAAAATGTATCATCTTATTTTTTTTTTTTCTCAAGAATTTGTCTAGGACAGCAGCATTGCTTTTTTATACTTTTTTTAGAGCTTGATATATCTCCATTCTTTTATTGAAACTTAATGATTCTTGTAACCAAATTTATGTTTATGCAGAAAATTATATATGTTTTTTCAAAGTGCAATCTTAGATCTGCACCAGGTGTGTGTGATGTCTCGGTACACAAAGAAAGGGTGCAGCATTAAACAAAATAAATAAAAGACTGCCAAAAATTAAACTTAGCTTTTCAACAAATTCAGTCAGCAGAGGATGCTACAGCCAAAAAAGTTTTCACTACATTAAAAGGAAACATAATGTTGATTATGGAAGCTTTGTACATAAAGTCCTCTGTTTTTAAAAAATTTGTCTTTAAAATAGTTAGCAAAGCACCATATACTTATCTTCATACCAGAAGAGCTTCTGCCTGCCTGTTTATAATAACAAAGAACTATTACAACATTTATGTCAAGAATAGGTATAGATTTAATTTCTCCTCCTCAACTGGATGTGTGGCAAACCCCCACCAACTGTACAGTATTTATAACACTGGGGCAATGAATGAAACATCATTGTGAGGGAGAGGGGTAATAATTAAATGTTATAGTTGAATCCTACATAGGATCGCATATTTGCATATTTACAAGTTAGTGTGTAGCTCTGACTCGAATAACAAAGTGCAACGAGAAACTGCCAAATGATTGTAGTGCAGAGTAGTACAGATACTTTCTTTACCCTCCTGGTCATATTTTTCACTCTGGAGGAAGTAAAAAGTCAACAGCAACGGACATGTGGCCTTGGAGGAGGCAGTTCTGGTGGGATTTCTGGCTCTGGTTGCAGGGACAGGATACTGTTGGACAACTCATTTCTTATAACATCCAGTGGCATCTTAAAGAAAAGAAAAATCACCTGTAAACAGTCATCTGCATAGAAAGAACTCATTTCAAGAGTTCACTGACAGACAAAGCCTCAATTTCAGGGTCTTTTGGGTCTTATTAGTGAAATGCAATGGTCAGCAGTCTGTGAACTGCATCATGCCCACTATGTATCATTCAAAAATTTCACCTGACAATCTGTACTTGCTCTCTGTCCTCCCAAGCATGTGCAGTCATTATTTAAACACTGACCATTTGTGTGACCAGAGGAATACTACCACCCGAGTATTTTACCTTTTTCAGAATGTCATCAACAAGTTTTAGAAATATTTCATCCACATTAAAATTATCCTTGGCACTTGCTTCACAGAACCGCATCCCAGTTATTTGCTGTGCAAACTGATGGGAGAGAAAATAAACTCCATGAAGATACATGCAAACAGCGACAGATAGCAAATATATCCTCCTCATAAAACCTTAAAAGAAACCCAAACACGGAACTTTCCCCAAATCTGAGATGGAAGTCTAATTCAATTAATAATCCTGAATCTGCATGGTAGAGAAAATATTGCAACATATAGTTAATTTTTGCTTAAAATAGGTTTATTGGAAAAGTACTCCGCATTTTTCCAGACTTAATTCATGTATTCAGTTGACACGTATTGCTGCAGACTGCCAAAAAGGAAGAACTTCTCAGAACAGCTAATCTCAACTTTATTATTCAAAATCTGGAAAAGGGAAGTACAGATGCAGAAGTTTGGAATAAGCCTTCACTTCCAAATGTTTGTGTATGCCCATACTGACATCATTCTGGTCAAGACAGTGCTGAGTATCACACTACAACAAACATACTCTCTTGACAGCTTCCTTAACACTTTTGGGGTTGCAAGAGAAGAAAAGGAACATGAAAACAAAGGTAAGCCAAGTAATCAAAGCAGGGCTGTTGCCTGTCTAAAAATAGTACTGAGAAGCAAACATCTGAAAGAAGGCCCACAAAGATTTCCTGACTAGAGATCTCCATTTGTGCTTCAAGTCTTCAATACGTCCCCTTTCAGAGCCCAAAAAGTAGTAACCCCTACACTACTGGTACAGTGTAAGCTGACTTGTAGCTTACTCTTTCTTTAGACCGACGACACACTACTCCAGCAGGAACACTTACAACTGCACGTTACATACAAACACACACCACATGGGTTTTGTGAGACCACCACCACCACTCTCAATATGCTCCCTGCATCCAACAGTCTGAACAAGAGCAGCCACGGACCATCAGCAGCAATGCCACAACAGCTTTGCCTCTAGATCTGTCCTTACCTTCTCTCCCTGCTGCCGAGTAATCTCTCGATCAACTTCACAGTCCAGTTTATTTCCAACTAATAGAAGCTCTGCATCTTCTGAAGCATACTGCAATTAAAACATTTCTAATTAACTAAACCTAGAAACATAAGATTTTGTAATGCAAACACAATACAAAAAAAGGGCAATTCCACTACTAAATAAGGAACCACACTGACACACTTTATAGGTAAATGTTCTTCCCAAACATTATTTCAAAAATTTTCAAATTTTAAATTCAGTTTTTAAAACATGTTTGAAGAACTAGCTGCTCTAGTTTATCTAAGAATGAACACAATGACCTTATTTCACAGACAGGAAACCAACTCCCCTTCCCCCACTGCAAATGTAAATGAGCAATGTTACAGATTTTCACTGACTCTTCTAACTGGGACAATTCTAGTTCAAGAAAGCAGGAATGGACAACTATTTTGCAAGCAAAACACATCAATGTTAAGTCCTGGCTAAAAGTAATCGGTGAAAAGTATCTGACAGTAGTTTATTAATCCTAAACACATGCTGTAAATTTCTTTGAGGGGAAAAAATCATTGTTAAAAAAAGCATATAAAATGAAAACACTTAAGGCATACCTTATCAATCATTTTCATCCATTTTGGTAAATCATCAAATGTTTCCTTCTTGGTGATATCATACACCAAAATAATTCCCTTGGCACTTCTGTAATAAGCTGAGGTAATGCTGTTGAATCTCTCCTGACCTGCTGTGTCCCTAAGAAGCAGCAGCAAACAGTGGCACAAATATTTCACCAATTTGCAAAGTACAGAATAACTTTGTTTACATTTTAACAATAACACTCCCACATTCATTAGAGACACTACATTTCCTTCCATATGTGTGAATTTCAGGAAAAAAATTGGAGCAGTACTTTCAATCATAAAAAGTTTTCATATTAAAACTATTTATCCCATACTAATGTCACCAAGAAAGGCCACCAAACATTTCTGAGAGTGAAGCTATCCAATGAAAATGTACCAGGAGATAAAGCTGGTTTTGTGTTATTGGGTTTGTTGTGCGTTTTGTGGACTTTTGGTTGGGTTTGAGCTTTCAGACTCTTTTTGGATCAACCACAGCAATTCAGCCATGGTTCTAAAACTACTGCAAAACCTACTGGCACAGAAGTGAATGAAAAGAGTGAGCAATCACTAAGTGGTACAACTTTTGCACTAGAGACCTGGCTTTCACACTTACAACTATTTATCTGAGGTGTGCAAGTAACATTTCCATGCTCACTGTCAGCACTGTAGGTATTTCAGACAGGGTGTATTCACACTGGAGAATAATTTCCAGTAACGACACTAAGTCACCCATACTAGCTATGGCTTCTGTTCCAAAGAAGATGAGACAGAAGAGTTGTTTTTTACTGAACCATGAAAACTTTTGAACTGCTTTTAATCACATCATCAAGCCTGCCTAGGGAAGATTTTTTGGCAGTTATGCTAAAAAAAATAGCTGGTGCATATCCTAAGTCTTAAAATGTGACTTGCATCTCAATTGGAAAGTAGGTTATACGGTGTTCCAAAGTGATCAAGCATTTGCTGCTGGAGTTCAGCCCCCAAAGTCAATGGATAATTTTGAAATTTCACTGTTAGAACAAGTCAAAAGATGGATCAAAATTAAGAGTAGAGGGAGGAAAATTGTGTGCATGTGTGTTGGGATTCAAAACTTCAAAATTAATCCTCTTCAACAGTCACATTTTAGACAAAAGGAGGAGAATGGATTTGGGAATGAGATTAACAATGGAGACCTGAAACACTTGTTACAAAAGAAAAAAAAAGTCACGTTCACAAAATGCCACATTGATTGTCCTGAAGATTTAACTCCTTTCAGGTTCTATACACAAGCAGTACAATAGACTACCACAATCCTATCTTACTCTGCATAAAATCTTTAGGAATTTCAAGCAAGTTTCAAAGTGAAGTATTAACTTGCCCCTGAAACTGCCACAAGTGTACTTACTTGATAGCAACAAATATTTGCTAGTGATTTTACAAAGTAAAGCAGAGTCCACTAGAAAAAGATTAGCAACCTCTGCTTCATAGCCTGTGGAAACATAATGTCTTATACTTCACTGCAAGCCAATGACACTGCAACACAGGGCAAAAAAGAACAAATTCATATTGCACCCATTTTTGGTTTATTTTTATTCAAATCTCACTCTCAGAATTTCAGAATTACATTCATATAAACCTCTGGGACCCTACAGAAAAAGAAAACAGATAGCCTGTTTCAATAAGGTCAAGCACCAGTAGTATTGCAGACCAGTTTTAGATGGTTAATTGGTTGTATTCTTTTCACTAATGAGGCATTTTTTGTAAAGCAGTACAAGTTCTGGCAGCTGAAATTATATATATATATATAATATTAATCAGAGCAAGTAACTCTACATTCTTTTCCATTACTTTTTAGTTACAGCCAGATTAATTTTTGGAAGGTCCTTTGGAAGTTCAGTCTGTTAAAAAATGAATAATTTTAGTATGAACCGTTGATTTTCCACATATGGATAACATTGCTTTAGTGCTTATGAACAGAACTCTCAGAATTATGACCTCGCAGAGCAGCCTTGTGTCATCTGTTGCTAGTCCAGCCTACTGATGAAGTGTATTAGGGGTGGGGGACCTTTAGTTCCATCATTCTGAGCACAAATAACTACATGGCAGGTGGAAGGGCATATCTCACGTGGGAGAATACACCAATTCTATCTTTGTTCAGAGCGATGGGAAAAGTTGCTTTTTGGTTTTGTTTGACAGTTTGTTTTGCTGGCCAGTCTTTTCCCTCTTTTCTATGCCCCTAGTGGAAAAGAGAAATAAAGAGGGTATTTCAGAGTCACCTGTCTGTGCCTTCAGGTGAGTGCTAAGGACCTTCAGCAACTCCATCACGGGGTACCAGATCACTGAGTGCATACATTATAAAAACAGAGGAGAAACAAACACTACCCTCCCTGAAGGCAGTCAGCAGTGTACTGGATAAGTAGGCCATGAAGAGAACTATGCAACATTACAAAACTCTCCCACTCCAGCTATCTCCAACCCCACACTTCCCCAGCCCTGCTGAGTGATCTACCTCCAAGTCCACCTGGTACTATCAGCTTCTCCTCTCTCCACAACACCCTCAGGCTCTTTAAAAGTTTACAGCATTCCTAGGCTGCTGCACCCTGTGCTCCCGTTTGTGTAGGTCCTTCACCCAAATGTGTCAACCTGAAGTCTGGCTTGCTTCACCACATGCTGTGGCCAGCTCAGAACACCCATGGACAGCCTGGCTGCCCACTACCTATAATAAATGGCCAGATGACCACTGACTGTCACCTGGTCATGCCAACTCCAGTGGATTATGGCTGACTTTCTTTGCATTGCTTGAAGTCACTGACTCCCCCATATTTCACCTCTCCTCCTGCAGCAGGTGGAAATGAAACCAGTCAGCAGGTGTCTGATTGTGAGCATGATATTCTAACCCTTATTTCCTTTGAAAAGTGGAAGAAAATAAGCTGAATTTGCTGTCTCTAACATTACCCTTACACTGTATTAGTCTTCAAACTGTAAGGTGAAAGTTGGAAAACTATTTCTGCAATAAGTAAGTTTAAAATGCAACCCCAGGCTACCTAAGTAAACTGCAATTTGAGTATCAAGTTATCTTTAGCATGGAAAATCTTCTACTAGGTGCCATCATATTTTTCATGAAAATGTGCAGCAAATTCTTCAAGTGTTGAGGAAAAAATGACCACCACTAATGCAGAGCTAACATTAAAAGTACACCCAATTTCAAATGCCTTCTTCTAATGTGCAGGGCTGGAGCAATTATTCTTGCTATACTATTTTCATGGATGCATTCACTCCTGCAGTTGGAGTATTTTAGTAAGGATAGCTATTTAAGCTCTAGTGGAAAGCTGGAAGAAGGGATGACCACTGTTTAACACCCATGACTTTCATGAGTGATACTAAGTGCTACTAGTTCTTTATTTGCTTTGCTCAGAATCAACACAATAGCAGAAGACAGTTCAATTTAATTCCAATTAAATTAAACTCCAGAAGTTCATATAAGAAGTTGCTACAACTTAAACAATGACTTGGCATAACTGAAAAAACGAAAAGATTACTTTTTTTTTTAATGCTAAAAGTAGTTTTCTTCTGTTGATTTTTTTTCCAAGGAAGTTTTCTAAATGAAAACCATTGGTCTTTCTAATCTGTAATCAGAAACATACAGTGTATGACACCTCAACCAGCTATAATCTGCAATTAAGAGAATCCAATGGCTTGACTGTTTTTTGCTTCCCAAACAGAAACCAGACATCACTCAAAAAATACAAACATACAACAAAGAAAAGCAAATAAAAAAATCACATAAAGCCCATTTTCAAGTGTTGACTGTCATGTTCTATGGTAGACTGCATAAAGCACAATACAAATACAGTTAATCTTAATTAAAATATCTTTGGATAGTTCCTCTTTTACATGAATGTTCTCTGTGTCTATCCAAACCAGCTGAAACAAACACATGGACAGACTCAAAACTGTCTCTGGCTCTCTAGTTAAATTAATTTTTTATGAGTGGCGGTATAAAGTGGCAATAGAAGTAAAAATATTTTGAAACTTACATAAAAACTTAACATTAATTTAACACTTTTACATGCTCTATGCTTCTATGGAACCTACAGGTAGTATTTTAAAAAATGCTTGAAGGTAATTTTAAAGGTTAATTTGACTTGTCAAACAGATTTTTTTCCTCCCATAAACCACAAATATTATTTAAGACCTTTATTATGTAAATAACTTCTTTCAGAGGTACTGAACCAAAGAAACAACATTCTTATACATTCTAGAACAGGGACTTCCCAAGACAACTGTCTCTTAGAAAACAGAGCAGGCAGAATGTGAATTTTTTATGAGAATTCATCGCTTTAAAACACCTTCAGGAGCAAATGAAGCTTGTTTTGTTCCCAACTCGCTGGCTACCTTGAGCATTAAACCTGCAGAGGTATCAGAAAGCTACCCAGCAAGGAACTGGGCGCAGTGGCAGGGCAGCACTGCTTCCCACAACCAGCTCCTTCCCTTCAGAGGGGAAGTTGGAAGTGACTGTGTCAGCTGCTTGTGTCAGAGACTGCCCAGATTACTCAGCTGAGAGGGTACAGTCAGACACCTTCCTGTCCTGCTTCAAAGCATCAGTGAGGGCTTCCTATTATTTGGTCCAGTTTTCCAGCTTTGAAGAAGCACTGATTCACAGATGCATGGATTTACCTGGACACTCACACTATCCAGTAGTTCTGGTTACTCTACCTCATGACTTGAGCTGCATGCAGGTATTACTTCTCACAAGACACAGGAGCTTGTGTCAGCCTAGAACTGCACGGCAGAAGCTGATTTACTGTATCCTAACACTTTTGGCAACCCAAGGGGCACTACTAACTGTTCCAGGTGGCACAGAAAAGGTGGATACTACCCTGTGTCCTCAGTGAAGCGCTATCATTGCATAATCTAAGGAGTAGAAGGTCGTTTCCTGACTTGAAGTCAGGGAAATCAGGGAAGCAGGGACCAGACAGGAAGCTAGAGGTGAGAGCAGATGCCTCTGTGATCCTCAGGGCACAGTTCCCCATTATGAAAGGAACAGAGGAGACAAGTCCTTTTGTATTCTACCCTCCTAACAGCAGCAGGTCTGAAACCTGCATTCAAAAGGACATCCTGCACACCTAATCTAATCACTAGAAATATTCAACATTGTACTGTTTTAATGTACCTTTTGATAATCTCAAGTGGTAGAGCTTTGTGGAAAACACTCTGCTGATAGTGGTTAGGGGACAGACAGGTCAAGTGACCATAAAAATACTGAAGTAAACTTTTTAAAAACCATTCTTGTTTAACTCTAGAAATAGAATCAGATTACTAAAAATAAATAAGCAAAATTTCATACTTTGAAATGTAACTTTAGTCATTTTAAGAAAACAGGTAAGTGTAAACTTCAGAAATTACCTGTTCACAATAAAACAGGTCATTTTTGTAGTAAAGTTACTGCAATCAATGTATATAACACTACCAGGAAGTATGAGGCAGCCTAAATTCTGTCACTATGTAGGTATGAAAGGAGCCTGACTTATAATCAGCCATGCAATTGAAGTCTGCATTTCCAAACTTCCTTGACTTGGTAAACTTCTCTCCTCTTCAATCCAACAACTGGAGGTACAAGAAGGAGCTGAGGGAGCTGGGGTTGTTTAACCTGGAGAAGAGGAGGCCCAGGGGAGACCTTGTCATTCTCTACAGCTGCCTGAAAGATGGCTGTAGCCAGGTGGGGATTGGTCTCTTCTCCCAAGTAATAGGGAACAGGACAAGAGGAAACAGCCTCGAGTTCCACTAGGGGAGGTTTACATTGGGTATTAGGACAAAAAAATCTCTTCACCAAAAGGATTGTCAAGCACTGGAACAGGCTGCCTAGGGCAATGGCTGAGTCACCTTAGACATGCAAACATGACCCTTGGGGACAGGGTTTAGTGGTGGACCTAGCAGCACTGGGTTAATGGTTGGACTCACTGATCTTAAGGGTCTTTTTAAACCTAAATGATTCTGTGATAATAAGAGTTTAAAGGTAGGTCCAACAACATGTGTAACAGAATTCAGAATTAATTAGCAAAAGTCATGCTTAACTAATTGCTTTTCTGAAAAACCTGAAAGTATGCTAAGGCAGTTTTAAAGATTAAGTATAAGAACAACATTTTAACAGCCACTGTTGGAGAGAAAGTGAAACTTAGGAGCAGGATGTCATGTTCATGAATTTTATCATATTTTAAAATATTATCCCTTTACATTGTGTTTTCCTTACCATTTCAGTAAGGTTTCCCACAGGAGTAATTATCACATCTTAGCAATCTATCAGCTTTTAGATTCAATTTTTTAAAGTGTCCTATATCCTACTAGCATATTCTCAATATGTGGAAAATAATGGTTTAAACATCTCTTTTCCAAAAGTCTTCCCTCCTATAATATATTTATTCAACATGGGAATTTTTTTTTATAAGCTTAGTACATCTCACAGTAAGAATGCATATTAGGTATACATTAGCATCTCCACATCAGAATTTTTTGTTACCTCTGTCAGCTCCAGCAGACCCTGGCTAACAATTGCTGGCTCAACTGCCAGTCTTGTGGTCATAGGTTTCCAAACAGGGACAGATGAATGAAGACATGCCACTAACATTCAAGTGTTAGGTGACGGATGAGACCAAAGATGAAGCAGCAGTTAACTCAGAGGGAAGCAAGACAGACACATGGTGTGACAGACAGAATTGATGGTGACCTGCCAAGAGGAGTTAGTAAACTGAAATCACTGCATCCACATAGTTAGGAAAGAAAAACTACCAGAATATCCCAAAAGTGTAATAAAAAGAATATTTAGAGCTTCCCCCACCTATGGATTGTTAGCAGCTTAAACAGCTTAACTACAATGCTAATTATGCATCACACACTGTTAATAAACCAAAGCTAAGCTTCTACATAGTAGTATATAAGATTAATGTATAGAACATAGCTGGTTTATTCTCTCATAATTATGTTTATGTATTGTACTACTCTGCAAAACAAAGAATGTTTATCTCAATAATTTCTAAGCAATAAAAATAGTATTAATCACTAACATGGAGAACCACTACCAGAAATCATGTAGCCTACTGCAAAAAGGAAGAGTTTAGCTCAGACATTGACCTTTCTGTAGTAGGACATCAGTACCAGTAGAGTCTTATTTGCATGGGATTGCTTTATTTTTCCATGCTGTTTAGAGTGGATATGATTTACTTAAGTCTTGAATACCCTTCACTTTGAAGTTCTTTAAAAACAGTGTCAAAGAAACAGCACTGCCTATACTAAGCTTCAGAAAAACAGCTTAGAGAATACTTCACAGTTGCTTTATAATTGCTGTTACAATGAAGGTCAGTTTTAATCAGTCCAGAAAAATAAAGAAAACAAAATATACTTTCTCTAATATCTATTTAACAGTCAACTTTTGTTTTTTTGTAGAACTCCTATTTCTTATGTAGGTGATGTCATTTTTCCAGGAAAAGAGGCTCAAGGCCTCTGTGATGCATTAATATTTCAGTAATTACATTCATGCCCTACTTCTAACTTTATCTCTCCTTCTCCTCCTTTCTCCCTCACAAAAATCTAAGAGCTATTTGGTTTGGTTTAAATCTTGTGGGAATGGAGGAGAGAATAGGGTAAGAGCTAAACCAGCTTATAACAGTTAATAACAGTATTAGACAAGCATATTAATTCATGCTAGAACATAAAAATTAAAACATATTGCTGGTTGCACGTTTGTTTTACTTACCAGATTTGTAATCTAATTTTCTTTCCTCTTAGCTCTACTGTTTTGATTTTAAAATCAACACCTATAAATAAAATACAGTAAACAGAAAAGGAGGAATAAGAAGCAAAAGTAATGAGGGTGCAATTATTTTTTTTTAATACGTGTTTTTTTTAGATCAACTTGTAACAGTCTGAACAAGCAGAAGGGTTTGCACCACTACATTGAGCTCAGGAACATCATGAGGATTTGACAACCACTAAATAACCTGTGAGCCATCCAATTTGGCAGCATCACAACATAAGCCTTCCACTTTGTGCAAAATCTCCAGCAGCAGGTAAACCCAACACAACAGTAAAACAACAGGCTCAGAATGATTGTTTTTCTCCTATTCACCTCGACTGTCAAGGACAAGCCTGTTCTACTTCCAACTGGTCCAGATGCCCTGGAGGCATGGAGCAGAACCAATCCCTCCACATCAGTTTTGCTGTTTGTGAAGCAGGAACAATATAGGTCTGGCTTCCAGAATGGATGCTTAGCATCTGAAAAGTGCTATAGTAAAGTGCTGGAATTGAGGTTGGTTTATGAAGAAGTTTATCAAGACTGTAATTTTTAAGTCCTGCAAATTAGAAAACTTCTTATATCCAAAGAGGGTATTTGACTTTTAAAATTTATTTTATACCTGTATGGTACTTTTATTCATCATCTCAAAATTCCAGCCACATTTTGAATGCATGCTAAATATCAAAGATAGAACCATGAAGACTTTGTTAAACAGAAAAATTTAACTTTTATAAAAAATATAATGCTGGCTAGCAACATGTAAGACATACTGTGGTCAAACAATACCTAGACACAAAAGATTACCAGCTTAACTACAAAAATATATCAGGGAATAAATGTCCTCAAATATCATAGATTTGTAGATTGTGATCTGTTCATTTTAGGATACATTTGTAAGAAGATTTTTGCTTCAGTTCATCCTTCTACACATCATCCCTCCTAACAAACCTAAATCAAAAAGGGAGGAATAAAAAGACATGAGAACATGGTTCAGACCTGTACACTTAAAACTCACACAAAAGTGTAGAAACATAATGTGTTGGAAACACTTTTACCATTTCAAATACAACTGTAAACTAAGAACAGGGATGAAACTGAAAAGGAAAAATGTTTTTTATTTTCTCTAACAAAAATGACACATTTTCCCAAAGACTATCCTTGGTAAAAGCTGTGTGTCCGTGCTGATATTAAGAATTGAGATTTAATTTAAACTTTGACAGGAGGGACTGAACTTGGCCATAGTTTGCAGAGCAGGTGGACATTTTTCAGCCAGATTAAATAAATGGAAGGATCACTGACCTTCATCCTCCTAAACAAATATCCCCTCTAACAGCTTGCAGTTGCACATTGCATATTGATAAAAGTAATGGTCATCACACCATGACATTTGTCCTCATTCTCCATGTCCTTAATAGTTTCTAGCACACTTAATCACCAATTCTTGGAGAGATATTCAGGACATGATGCCTGTACTTCACTTACACACATGTATCTCTTTCAAACCCTAGGAGTTAACATGTTAAACTGATTTGTACAAAAAACTCAAAACCTTTAATGCAAATTTTCAAGTATTCATATGCAAATTGATAAAAATATTCAAATTATTAAAATTTCAAAGAATTTATTAATCCTAACTTCAAGAAATCTTTTGTACACTTCTGAGAAGTGATTGTCTTAGTGCAAAAGCAGAAGAGAAATGATCCAGCTATGTTCTAGTATTCTAAGTGTGTGAAATGAGAATTTTTGTAATTCTATTCAAATAATATTTTTAAAGAAACACATACCCATTTCTACAGTTATAAGCCTTTACTCTATATAAATGCATTTAAACTGTAACATGGAATTGTCTTAATAGTCATAGCTTTGTCTACGAGATAGAACTTAACTGTAGTTGCTTGCCTCAAACTTCTGTCCTCAAGGAAGTTTGAATATAACTGCCCAGACATCTCAGTCCCAATTCCCAATCCTGCCATTCTGTCATACAGAACATACTATACGATTTGCCATTCATTTGATGTTAAAAAAAGTCTAAATCATCTCTGAGCCCAAGCTGAGTGTTAAAACCACCACAGGGATTTCATGTAAGTTTAGGTAACTACAACATGAAAATATTTTTATTTTTATAGAAGTGGTTTATAAAACCACTGCTGTCTTATATAAACCAAAAAACCAAAAAGCTTTTGTTATATTTCTAAAAATGAAATTAATTAACTATGGAGAAAAAACCCAACTGTTGTAATAAACCACATTTTCAAATGGGACTTCCTGGGACTAGAAGGTCCAATATATTAATAAAATGAAGTAGAAAAAAGACTACATATTAAAGAGATGGTTTCAAAATAAATAATATGTCAACAGCATTCTTAGTTTAAAGGCAGATCTTTATATTAATCATCTTAAAGTCATACCCTGTGATATTTCCCTACTGTGAAATTTTGCAAGGAATGATACAAACAAGTAACAGTTTTGGAAAAGCAGACAGGATCTTCTATAGAATTGTTTGAATCATTTAACACTTAAGTCAGACAGAGTGCCAGAACTCTTCAAAGGTTGCTCAATTACTTTTTATAATTAGTAATGCTCTGCAAGCATCAACACAATAGCAAAAGCTTCATGTCTGCCAATACTGAAGGAAAAAATCTGGCAGCTTTCCTTTTGTACACGAAGAAACAAATTCCTAAGCCTGTCAGGTTTCATTAGCCTGTTTCACCATAAGCTGCCAAAGCCAGTGCTTCGAGTTTATATACAAATTAGTAGTTCAATTAAAACAACAACACAATAATTTGTTTTCCACTTCAATTTCAAATATTGCATTGAGTTAAGAAAAAGGTCAGTGAAAGAAATTATTTAGCTTGACATATGTTAATGGAAATACCAAATGAAAAGTTTTGCTATCCATACAATTGCTCTGGCATGGTTTTATATATAGTTCAGTAAAACAGAAGAATCAACAATTACTGTTGACACCTGCATTAAATCTGAATAACATACCTTATAAAAAGAAAGCATTTTAAAAAGCTCTCTTTAGCTGCTACAATACCAGCAAACTATCAGTGGTTTGCATGCTACCTTGCATTTAGCTTGCATTTAAAGGCTGCTGGGCTAATTGTCATTGAATAACAAAATATACACATGCCAGGAAACCTGACAAGTGCATGTGCTTATGACCATACTGAAGCATGTCATTTGCCAGGTCACAGTGATGTAAGGGGAACAAAACGGCTCATTACAATCTCCCCTCCCATTAAAAATTCAGCCTTCAGGCTTGCATGGACAATAGGCAATCAGTAATATTCCAAAATTATTACACTCCGACAACAGTAAATCCAAATCACCATCTCTCTTTTTATGGGTTTTATAGATTAAAATAGTATGCGTTTTGGATGTCATATTTTGACCCTCATTTTTTGCTGGAAAGGCCTTTTTCAGGAGTCCAAACAAACATTCTACAAAAACTAATGAAAAAGGCACAAAAATACAGATCTCAGCCTTTGGTTTGGGTTTCTGATTTTGCATTTATTTGTTTGAAGGTGTATTAATTGAGCCTACAACTTAAAACTGCAGAAGAGCATTTCTCCTCTCCCCACAGGCTAGACACATGTAAAACAAGGCATTAAGGACAGCAACACTAACCTGGTGTAACACAAGTTAAGGATTTGCAACATTTTATTTAATGTGCACCATCGTTGTTAGTAGCACATGAACTTTGGAAGAAAAATTTACTTTGTGCAAAGAACATCTATTACAACATGGGCTCAACTGAAGCTATGCCTCCTCCAGGAAAAACAAAGGGCTACCAGGACAGAAGGGTTTAAAAGTATATTAAACACACAGCCAAACAACCTGTCTGCAGTCTTTCCAAAACTAAACAGCCTTAAACAGCCTTAAAAGAAAGAGAACAGAGACTCAAAATAGAAGCACACTAATGAAGTTCTAGATAAGGCCAAGTCACTGAGGATGACATCGCTTGTCAATGAACCAAACTTGCGACTGTTTCAAACTTGAGACTGAAATCCTACAAAAATGAAGCCTAGCCCAGAATTGACTACAGTAGATTAATTTCTCATCCCAAACAGAACTAGAGCTTATCTACCAAAGCACAAACTGAAATACACACAACTGGGTGCAGCCTTTCTCTTTAAAGCTAAAAGTATTTGTTTAGAAATAAAATAGTAAAGAAACTTCTTACAATGCATTTTATGTTTAAATTGGCAATCTTTAATTCCCTTTCATAAGAGACAGAAAAAGAAAGTGGAAACAGTTTTGCTTAATGCACATGGAGTGACCTTTCAGTGGACAAGATTTCCTGGTAACAAAGTTAATGGAAGAGCTGGGAAAACAGATGCAAATAGAGCACAAAAAAAACCCCTCTAACTAAAATCAATTCCAATGGATTCAATTTTCAGAGGCCTATTAGTGATTTACAAAAAGCAATTCAATCAGTGAAAGATAATCAGACCATGCTTAAAGAAACACAATCAGTTTAAAAATTCAGAGGTTATATACCAATTAAGCCTTAAAACAGACATATAATTTGAAGACTATGACAGGTTATTGAATCTGGTCATCTGACACCATTATGTAAAAAAATTTTCTTACTTATGCTACATTTGATTACTGAGATCACATGAGTTTTGAGGTAAAAACCATCTTTATTACAAAACATCCAGGTTACTGAAACCTATCCCAACACTGCCAAAGTCAATGAAAAGATGCTCAAGAGCATGCCTTCTGATTTCTATCATCTTGCTTGAGAGGGGGAAGCAATCAACAACAAAAGGCACATAGGGAAAAGGTTACAGAAACTGTTACCAAGAAAAAATACCCCAAACCATTCTGTCTTATTTTAATCAAACTCTAGGACAAGCAGTTAGCTTTTAAAAGAGACCAAAGTGGAAATGCCTCTTTCAAAATGCATGTTACAAATAAAAAAATTTCAAAGAAGAGCTCTGGAATCATTTAGTGCTAAGCCAGATTTAAGTATGTTTGGGGATTATTTCAGAGGCAGGTGAAGTATGTTGTCCATAGAGCTTCAAGTGTGTAATTCTAGAACGATTAACATGGAGACATTTGAGACTGCTTGCCTAAAATAAAAGTGTACCCATATCTCAACTGGCAACTGGGCTACAGACTAGAATGAAACAGATAACCAATTTTCTTTTTTTCTGTGTAATATACATGTGGTGAGTAAATGTTGAAGGTGTGGTCAAGTGATTTTTTTTTTTTTTTTATGTCCAATATACACCTTCTAAACGTTTCTGATGCTTGGTACTTCCCAATTCAGTGAGAAAGGAGGAAATTATCATTTCTTTACATTCTTGTGGACAATAAAATCATAGGGTGTTTCAGAAAACCTAGGCTTTTGACACTCTTTAGGATACTACGTTCAAAGCATGTATCAAAATGCTGGCAAACACAGTAAGTTGGAAGAGGAAATTGGAAGGAATAAGTCTCTCTGCAGCTTCATGAACAAGACTTCTTTCCAAACTTCTGATTGCAAAGCAGAAAAACACACTGAGTTACTGGTCAACAACTACCTGACCTGAAGTAAAAACTGCATGGAGAAAGAAAGGTTATTTCATGAGCAACATTACCCAGATATTTAGAAAGCGGAACCTATAAGCATTTTGTTTTGGGTATCAAGTTTCCCTCTCCTTGGGATATCAGCAGAAATAAGTTGTAAAAGTGTTGCTAACCAACTTCCAGAAGTCCCTGAGAATCATATGGCCCTATTTTCTTTTTTTTTTCTTTGCAAATGACACGCTCAGCTGTTCACAGCAGAGACTGAGCCTGACAGCTGCATTCCAGTCTCCTTGCAAACCTAACTCCCCATTTGACACCATTCAAGTGGCCTCTTCACTCTGCCTGTTGTTTTATTTGTGTATTCTCATATATGTCCTGGCTAGGGACTACAAGTCTCTCTGACAGACCTGTAGTGTTGATATAACCCAGGGCCTGAATATTGCTACCAGCTGAAGTTAACATCTAGTTTACAAATAAAAAAAAAAAAAAGTTCAACGTCAAATTTACTCTTTCTTGTAACCTCTTGTTAATTAAAAACCCCACACCTCCACAAAACCCTATTCCTAAACCCTAATAATTTATATTATCTACCTACCTTCTCCTGTTTAAAATTACAGTTTTCTTCACTTATGAGGATTCAAATGATTATGCACAGCAAACCATTGCTGACTATACCAAATGCTGTAAAATACACTTAATTGGCACATCTGGGGCAAGCAATGACTGGCCAGGTGTTTTCACTTGCTGGAGTCTCTATGTTGTCCATTACAAGTTACTACACTGCTCCTAAAGGTAAAAGGCAGCTTCTGGGGGACACAGGCTTCTGTTAGAATTTGCACCTCCAAAGACAAACAAGGAGGTTCATACATGCTCCCTAATTATCTTAAGGTTTTCTGTAAGACAAAACTGTTTTTCTCTGCGAGTTTCCAACCTCCTGCTCCTCTCTGTTTATAGTTTGGTAAGAAACCACAGCACACCATTAACAAGGTATTGGTATGATTTACACTATTCTGCACTAGTGAAAAAGCCAATACATAAAACCAGATGTATTAACATCCTGGATATGCAAAAGTAAGAACAGTCAATTCTCACAGAATTACTTATCCCTCATCAAAACTTCCTTCCTTTTTTTAATATAACAGCATGAATTTCTCGCGTTAAGAGCTATTTCTTGATTAAAGCAAGAACATCTTATTGTTACTTTGTCATGATGTGGTAAACTAAGAAACATCTATCTCTACTCTTTCTCCCCTCTCCCCACACCAAGTAAGCCTTCAGTGACATCTTACTGAAGGGGGGAAAAATGTTTAAAGAAAAATTGAAATTAATTATACTTGTGAGAGCCCACAAGCACACACAAGTGTATCAAAGAAAGGAATGTTCTTTTAGTTGACTCAGGATGATTTTCTGAAAATTTTTTATAGGTTGTTCTTCATCTCAGATTACATCAAACTACTAAATTTATTTTTAAGCCGTATTTTTGATTTACTGAAAAAAAATCAAATTATTAGTAAGCTACATACTATGTTTACAGTGCCTGTGAGAATACTGATTAGACAACTAAAAAGACTGAGCAGTAACTTAGCGGGCAGCTCTGAAAAATGACAGATACTTTAAAAGTGAGTAGTCTGATACTTTTAAGTGAAAATCGTTATGTTATATGACAAGCTTATGGGAATGAAACTGAACATTTATGTTGTTAGCCGCCATTTTTTAAGGATAAAGTGAATGAAGACAGGTTTGAATTGTGACAGAAACTTCAAACATACATATACATACATATAAAAATGCATATATGTATATATTCGTATACCATATGTAAATGTCTATATCCTAAAGGCAGAAGTTGCCTTACTTAAGAGCATTCTGATAGAAGACAAAGCTAAAGTTTTCATTATTGCTACTGTTCATTTCATGGACACTAGGAATTTTGCATGGATATGGGTATTTTAAAAATAAATAATAGGAAAAATACCACTTGGAAGGAAAGGCTATGGACCTCTGTAAATGTCAAGAGTTTCCGACTTCCATACCATTTCATATGAAGGTGAAACAAGGTCAAAGAGCATTCCTGTGAAGTCAAAGGAGTCTTGCACCACAATGCATTTACATGCCACTGATCTGGATCCCTCAGGCCCAGAACAGATCACAGGTCACTAAATGTGATCCACATTTAGTGGATCATTTACTGATCCACAACAACCCTTCCCATTACAAGCTCCACTATTATTTTGCTTGTAAACAAGGACAGAAGGAAGCTTTAGTGTTTACTACACACGATACTTTGGTTTCCTATGAACAGCTGCTAAAACAGCGAGCAAGGCACATAAACTGCACTGGCATTATCAAAGGCAATGACTCTTTCCTGGGATGATTTTAGACCTGGTGGAAAAGAGCAGAAGATAAGACGAGGTCACAAGAGACTTCACATACTGAGCCAGCATGTAAAAGAAAAGTTGAGGAGCCCAACTTGACTTGAAGGACCAGGACAATCAGCATCCTAAAAGGTGAGTCAGTGCAGGGCCTCACCTTTGGGAGAGCAGGAACCTCAGGTTCAGAGATAAAACTCAGAGAGAAGTGTAATGTCTGCAGAAAAATTAGATCGACAGGAAATACTGCTAAGTACAGGATTTCTGTAGATCTGCCATGGAAATAAAACAGCAGGGAGACTGGCAATGAACTAAGAATTGGTGGATTAGATAGAATATACAACCATGAAATGAGCAGTAGCTGGACAGATGCTGGGAAGAGAACAGAGGCCATTGAATATTTAATAAAGGGACTCTGATGAAAAGGAGTCCCTTTAAAAATATTTATATTAATATATAAATTTAACAACACGACAATGGAGATCTGAATAAGAATGTACTTCTTTTAGGATAAGAACTAGTTGAGGTGGGATAATGAGGTGGAAGAAGCAGAGGCAAACACTGTTTCTTCACCCCCATGCTTGAATCTTCTTACAGATGAGGCAATGAGTCTTTATCCACTACCCTTGGAAAGATCATTCTTCTTCACACCATATTTGGTGCACATTTTTTTAAATTGTCAATTCTGGAAAACCTTCAAGTGATAGCTTTGGATTCTGCTCCTGTGTGAATAACGCAGGCAACAAATAATAAATGAAGATCAAATTTTACTTTAAAAGTGTAGATTTATGTTTATTAATGAAGCTAATATGATCCAAATATTACCCCTGAACAAGTTATTATCCCATTATAGAAAGACAGGGGATTTGACACTGGCATGGAGAGAGTAATTTTACCTTCTTCAAAAATCAGTAAATATTTGAGCATAGTGGGTTTTCTCAGTGCTGTGTAAATAGCAGATTTAAGGAGACACAATATTCCGTGCAACTAATATAATGCCCAAAATAAATACATCAAAAGAATTTTAGATCAACAGCACATTGTGTGCTGTTATGAATAATAATCTGCCAAGCTATTTTTGAACACTTTCAAAGAAGTTCTGTATCTGAGTTGAGACTGAAGACATGTTGATGTGTTTTCATTACAGAATTTTCTTTACCAATCTGGCAATGTAGTCTCCTTAAACTAGCATTTAAATACTGTATCTTTCTTAACTGAATCCACACCTTCCCTGTCTGCAGAAATGCTCCACTTCTCTATAACATGGCACTATTATCAGCACTTAGGGGCAGAACACAGAAAAGGTCTTTGGACATTTTCAATTCTGCCACTGTCAGAAGAAGTCCTCTGAGTAGCTTCTGCTTTCATACAAAAGCTTAAGATGCTAAATGTTGTTCTTTTTGTCCTATACATCCACAGGTTTTAGTATAAAAGCATGAAAGTAAGGTTGAGACCAATAATACCAAGATAAGGAAGTAAATATGTATTCTAGCATTCCATTTTAAATACACCTTTGCTAATATAAAGTACATACAACAAAATGCAGTTTTTTGGTTGGTTACATGGCCTTTCCAAATTTAATCTCAAAGTATCTTCAGTTTATGTAACTGGATCAGTCACAGCATTTTCACTGATGTCTCAAAACTCATTCTCCACTTGCAAATTCTTGAAAACCACTGCAGTTAAGTGGTGACAAAGGAAGAGCTTTATGACTTCAACTGTGTATCAGAGGCTGAACTCAGGTTGTTTTGGAGTGTGGGTTATTTTCAATCTATATGAAATATAAATAGCAGAGGTTACTTTTTCTTACTTTATAGTGCAAAAAAATCAAGAGTACATGCTGACTGTGAAAAGCTCCTTCATTTAGCAGTCAAAAGATCTGGGGGAATCTCAACAGCTCTCAAGTTTAGTCTGAGGACCTTGAAAAAATGCCATTACTATCAAGTCCTTCTACATCTATTTTGGCACAAGTTGATTTCCCTATGCTGCTTTATGTTGGCACATTCTGTACAACAAACATTACGTAACCTTCTGTCTAGCAGCATATCACTACTTATTTCCTGTTTCTTCCCTAAAATACGGAAGCTTCTCTGCTTAAATCACTGTCTCAGTTGTTTAGGAAATCAGTTTTGTTGAAAAGGCACCAGCCTGGAAGTCTGGACCGGAGTCTAGACCACCTCCCCTCGCTTCCCAAGATTCACAGCAGGAAACTAACCCAAGTTACAGAAAGCAGCCCAGACTTGACTGAACCCTTAATGTGGGTCAACCTAAACAAGATGTAGGAGAGTTAACATCAATGTCCAGACCTGGAGAATTTATGAAGAATACATTCCTCTATTAATTGTACATTACTTGTACTATAAATTCAATTAATCTGTTAATCTGGACAAGTCATCAACATTTCTTCATTACAACACATCCCCTGAGTATTAATGCTTCTGAAACTGTCTTTCTAACTTCTACAAGGTTAAGTTGCCAACTTCAAACCAAAAAAACTTATCAACATAACAGTGCTAATCTGCACTACCAGATCTGGATTCTTAGCCAAGGAAGGAACTAAATAACTGGTAAAACACGCGTTAAAACAAAAGTATGAGTTACTGTGCATCATTTCGTTTACAGGAAGATAATTTTGGATAGTAATAACTCAGCTTCTAAAAGGCAATACAATCACTTTTCATCAGATGTCTAAATACCCTCACATTCCAAGCTACAATTAAGCTAAGCATACATATTTTCCAGTGACACAGATTTTAACAACCACCTTGCTGCAATACTCAAGAGTTCAACTCCAAGGATAGCACTCTAATAACAACACAGAATAACTAGCTTGTTTTCCTCCCTTTACACACTTGTGTATTAAAAGACAGCAGGCATTAAATTACCTCCGAGACTCGCAGAGATGACTAAATCATGAATAAGACAGTACACTATGGAACTGGGAGCTTGCTCTCTAGTTAGCTGCTTAAAGAGCCAAACACGCAGTGTTCTCAAGAAACAAAACCTCAGATCTAACATCACAGGGGGGTTCTTCACGAAGCCATAGCAGCCATCTGGAGTTAATCTGACTGCGGTCTGGAAGAGTAGTTGAATAACACTTTGGATGAGTATACAGAATACACACTGCAACTTTTCAACTCCTGAAATACTTCTGTCTCCTTTCACACAACATCTAAGACTTTAGCACAAAAACCTGCTTTACCAACCATGCCTATTTTTTTCTTTAAACTGTTTGCCGTTAGCAAGGCTGAAACAGGACAGCCAGCAGCTTCTCAGAACTCACAAAGGTAACTAGGACATCGACGATCTTTCCAAGAAGAGCTCTTGAAGTCTGGCACCAGCCAAGCCCCTGAGCTTACCACGGCCGAGGAACCCACCCGGGGACAACCAACCCCGCTGCCCTGGGCAGGAATGGGACGGGGACCACAGCGCGCCCCAGAGCGGGGCAAGGTCTGGGAGGGAATGCCTGGCAGGCGGGGAGCGGGCCCACACTCGGGGAAAGGCGGGACAGGGGCCGGGGAAGGGCGGCCGCCGCACCGAGCCCCGCGTTCCCACGGCCGGGCCCCGGGAGCACCGGGGGGAGGAGCGCCCCTTCCCCCGGGACGGGACGGGTCGGGACGGGACGCGCTCCCTTACCCACGGTGGACTTGCAGGCCTCGCAGAAGGTGTCGTCGGTGAATCGCTCCATAAGGCTGGTCTTGCCCACCCCCCGCGACCCGATGATGATCACCTGCAGCTTGAAGTCGGCCGGGCGCGGCGGCTGCTTCCTGCGGCGGGACTGCCCCCCCGAGAGCGCCGGCGACCCCGCCGCCGAGCCCGCCCCGAGGTCCAGCCCGACGCCCCCTGCCCTGCGCTGCGGCAGCCCCGAGCCCGGCTCCATCAGCGATGCATGCGGCGGCGCCGCGCTCCCTCCCCGCCCTCCCCGCCACCGGCGCCGACCACTGCGAGGCACGGGGAGGAGGGGGCAGCGAGGACGAGACGCGGCCGCCGCCCGGCCCTGCCCGAGGGGAACGGGAACAGCTACAGGAACGGGAACTGCGCTGCCGCCGGGAGCGGCGCGCCCAGGCCCGCGCCCGCCCGCGCAGCGCCCTCTGCCGCGCCGGAGCCGCGGCCGGGCCGAGCCGCAGTGCCGGGGGCGGGAGCGCCCGCCCGTCCTGCCCCGCCCCGGCCCGGCCCGGCCGCGCCGCTGGGCGCCCCGACAGCGGCTTCGGGAGCGTGGCCGAGGGGGTCGGCCTTGCCCCGGCCCCCTCTTGGGGTGACCCGCAGCCAGATCTTGCTTCGAGCTCCCAGTGGAAGCTGCCTCTGCCGGGACGGCTAGGTCTCCATGCTCGTTCAGGGATTGGAGTATTGCTCTTACGAGTAAAGGCTGAGGGAGTTGGGCTTGTTTAGCCTCGAGAAGAGACGACTGAGAAGGCGTATATAATTATCTAGGGAGGGGTCCCAAGAAGATCAGGCTCTTCTCCTTGGTGCTGAGAAATAGGACACGAGGCAGCGAGGGAAGCGGATGCACAGAAAGTTCCACCTGAGCACGAGGAAGAATTTTTTCACTGTGCAGTGAGCGTGCACTGGAACAGGTTGCCCAGAGAGATGTGGAGTCTCCCTCAGGGGAGGTAATACTCGAGACCCCTCCAGACACAATTCTCTGCACTGTCCTTTAGCATGACCCTGCTTGAGCAGGGAAGTTGGACCAGATGACCCACTGTGGACCTTCCCTACATGACCTGTTCTGTAGTTCTTGATTTTGTGATTGTCTAATTTTGTCTCACCTAAATTTACCTTCACTCTCAGCCCTGGGTGGACTCCCTGTGTGTGGTAGCACACATGGGTCTGCGGTCATCCAGGGATGGATTTCATTGTCAGATTTCTGAACCTGGTACCGGCTTGCTCCTGGGCACCGACCTTTTCATAACAACCACCTGTGCCAGCTCAGTTATTCAAATTCCAAGCAAAGGAAAATATGGCTGTAGAAGAAGTAGTGTAATAAATCATATGAGGGGAAAATCATCGGGATGAGCGTTGCTCATTGTAGTTTTTGAGGAAATTTCTTATCTCTCCGAGCTGTGAGGACCTAGAGTTCAGAGAATACAGATTTTTCAGACACAGCAGAATCATAGAATGGCCTGGGTTCAAAGGGACCTTCAAGATCATCTAATTCCAATCACACTGCTATGGGCAGGGACAACTTTCACTAGACCAGGTTGCTCAGAACTCCATTTAACTTGGCCTCAAGCACTTGCAGGGCTGAAGCATTCACAGCTTCTCTTCCAGACATAGGAAGGATTAATGGTCTTAAGAGAATCTGAAATCTACGTGTAGGATAAAGTATTATGAACGTGAGAGGCACGAACAGTTAAAGCTGGTGGAGATGTGAGAACATTTGGTCCCATTTCCTAGATTCTCACTACCATTTGTAAGCTAAGAAAATTTGCCAAGGGAATGTGAAATTTGGGGTATGTTTAGAAAACCACTGCCATACAGGAATGATTTTCTCAACAGCTAATTTTCTTGACCAAGTGAGGCTATTTGATAGTGAGGCTAAGTTTCCAAGAACAACAAACAAACAAAAATAGAAAAAAACCCGAACACAAACCCCCAAATAAGCAAATTTTTAAAAAATCCCACACACAAAATGAGAACTAGAACCAATTTAACATTTTTCTTAATCACCACTAATTTTCATTACAAGAAAAACTGACAGTTCTTCAAACAAGTAGAATGGTCTAAACCTTAAAGCAAACAAACAAAAAACATATAGATCCCAACACTTCTTGTGCATTACACTCACCCCACCCTCTCCTTACTGATTATATGTAATGCTATAATTAGGTATTTGAAGGGGCAATTCATCACTGAGAGTGAATTAATCTAGCAAGTAGAGCATCATAACAAGATAACCCTTTTGGTTTTAGTTGGGTTTTTTATCCCTTAGGTCCATCCTCTAGAATTATAATGTTCTTCCAAATCTCTAACTCCGATAGAACCTCAAGACTCCTCTGTTTCTCCTGAAGGGTGCAGGCCCCTAGATATGTTGTAGACTATTCCTGCACATTCATTACTGGTCATTAGAGTACCCTCAGTTCCACTCATTATTTTGTGAGCTATCAATTCACTTTCAAACAAGGTAGCTCAAACAAATCTATGCTGAACACCCTATTCCTGTACCTGCACACAGATATTCAGCAACATTTGTATTTGCAGTCCAACATTAATATTTTCATTCATTAAATGAACTGAACTGTGAATACCAGGCTTTAATTACATAGCTTTGAGTGGTTTGCAACATTTGTTCAACAGAAGAGCTTTTTCCTGATTAATCCACAGCTGCAGAGAACCTGCAAACATGAAGTGTATTCCTTTGTGCCCCCTGTCTGTTGCCAGCCATTGCCACTCTTCCTTTTTATCTCTTTGGCTATTTGGTGGGGTCATCTTGGTAAGCATGCATATATTTTTTGTGTTAGCTAGTTCCTGGAATCCAGACCTTTCCTTCAGCATCTGTCACCATTCACTATGTAACTGCTCTTAGTTTTATAAAGAGATTTGTATTGGTGTGGTTCATATACTTTCCCTAAATGGGAGCCTGTATATATGAGGTACTAAGTGTATGTGCATCAGTAGAATCTTACCAACATATATACATAAGAAGATACTGACATTACTATATAAAAAGCTTTGGTGAAACTGTACAACTTTTACGGGTATCCTCGTGTGCACTTCAACTCATTTATAAACACAAATAAAAGATGAACATGGGGAAAAAAACAATCAAAAACTAGCTCAAAAAACAGAGAAAGAGATGGGATTTTGATTTCCTTGTAATTGTTTGTTGAAAAATAATCAATGTGCTAGTAGGTAGTGTAGTCTGAGTTGCAATGTTTTCATTACAAATTAAATTGGTATTGGCCAGCAGGAAAAAGGTTGGAGTAGAACTCACAGGGTTGCTACAGCAGCAGGGATGAAATAGAAAAACAGCTTCTATCCTCTTGAAAGCAAAGAAACAAAAGGGAAAAAAAGTCCCCAAACCTCTCATTTGATTAATAAGCATATGTATGGGAAAAAGGACTATTTTAATACATGATTCAGCTGTGCTGTTAGGGCAAACAGTAGCTAAAATTTCCATCCCTCCTCTGCATCCTAGACACTCTTAGGGCAGCCAACACATGTGTTCATGTTTAGAAATGTGAAGGGAGGCTTGGTTCAATGTGGGGAGCTACTTGGAGATGTCACTTTGTGTCTGTACATTGAATTTCCACTGTACAGCCTTTAGTATATGTCCCCTATATGTTATCTGTCATGCCCCAGGCCTAACCTCTTTCTTTTCATGCAGATTGTTTTTGCCTTCTGCTGCTACATCTTGTGCTCTTCTAGATTTAATCCAGGTGGAATTTATTTCAAGAGAATTATTTAAAAGAAAATACATGAAGTATTCCTTTGGAGAGAGGGGGCCAGAGCAGGGCTGGTTGGATAGATCAGCTTCCCTGTCAAACCTAGTCTCTCTAAGCTTCAAGGATATTAATGGAATATTGACTGGCTGGTCACTTTTCCAGTGGAAGGAATCTTGCTACTCAATTGACTACAACAGTACAGTTAATTTGAATGTCTCTTTAATCAATCTTTCTCACAGGCTGTTCTGTGATACTTATGCCATCACATCTGAGCTATGTTACAATTATAATTTATCTTTTCAGAGCACATCTAAAGGGATACTGTTATGTCCACAGGTGGGAAAGTGAGGCCTTGGTATTTTTGGCAGTGTGCTCTTTGAGACTGATTGGAAAGATTTTAGATGGTTATCTCATGTTTTAACTCTTGAGGATTTCCTTCATAAACTGCTTGGAATATACTGTTTTGGAAAGGGTGGCAAGAAGATTTTTAAGATAATAGCAGTCAAAATGAACACAAGACAGGGACAGGGACAGTGAAGTTTATGATGTCAGAATGGTCTAAAAGTGGGATTTCAAAGGCTTCTGTTATGGTACATTGGAAAATGTATAGCACTTCAGAAGAGTGATCTAAGAAATAGTAGTCTTGACCTACATTGGAAGAAATGCTAAGCACAGGGGTATACCTAACATCTTTCTTTCCCAGAGAGCTCAAAGTTTTATAGAGCTTCTTCAAGGTGCATAGCAGAATGCAGATTTTCCCTCCCAGATTAATATCCTAAGACAATCTCTTATCAAATATAAATTAAGTCAGTGGCTTTTGTTAGCTTCATTGCTCCTTTTTTTACCGCATGAGCTTGTGAAAAGATATCTATCTGCAACTTCTTTTTTTCCTCTTTATTTTTTTCCAAAAGAAGCAATTACCTTTTCCCTCCTGTTTTCAGAAACTTCATCAACTCTGAATATTTTTCCCTTGTAGTTCAGTGGTCCACTGTGATTCCCATGTGAGTACTATATGTCAGTTCCCTAGTGAGTTTTATATGTACTCTCTGTACAGCTTTTATTCTGAGCAAGAAACCTCCTTTTAAATGTTTTTTCCTTTCTAGGCTTGAATATTTTATTTACTGTGTGAGTGAATCCAAAGAGACTTCTACCTAAGCCAAGAACCCATTTTGAAATTACAATTTTGAGTGAAATCACACCCTGCTTTAGTTCCTTAGTATTTTTTCCCCTTTATAATTCAATATTAGCATTATTTCATCCATATTAACCTAATTTTTGAGAAATTTCTTAAATGTGTGGAATATTTATCATCCAGTGTCACCATGTCAAATTGAGTATGATTAAATGCAACAAGAAAACAAATAAAAATTAGGAAAAGTCCTACTATAAACAACTTTGAAAATTCTTTATTGTACTATCAGTTTTAAGCAGCTCTTCTCATTTATTTCAGTGTGGAGTTTGGCCTCCTGATTGTACATTTAAATTTGAACAAAGACAATAAAAGGATTTTATGTGAGGGAGGGACTTTCTTACTAGCACCATTAGTGTGGGGGTTAATAGGCTGCATTCTCATCACTGTCACTTCTGAGTAGGTTTTCATTTGACACATCTTGCACATAGGGAACAGCTTTACACATTTAATCCATGCCTTTCTTCAGGCAGGACTGAACAGCTTTCCACATCTTCTTGGAAACCAAATTAACTTCTACATATGCAGGGACTCTTGGGAGAGCTGGAAAGGAAGTAAGCAGGAGAAGCAGGCACTCAGCCTTCATTTTTTAACAAATTTGGAGATGCAGAACACCTAATACCCTTTAGCTATTGCCATGGGTTTGTGTGATCTGCCACAGGAACTCTCATCTGTCCTGTTAAGGTAAGCAGGTTCCCATCCCCAGTGGAAGGCTGTCTTAGGATTATATTTTGGTGAATGCCTTGGTTCACAGAAAAATGTTAATTGACATTTATGAAATCAAACTGGTGCATACCTTTTTTTTTTTTGTGGCTGAAGTTTCCAATAAAGTTCTGAAGTACACTAAAAATTTTACAGAGCAATTTTCCTGATGCAAGCATATCTACCTCAGTCCTGTTTCTAGCAATGCTTCAAGTAAAATATATTTGCTATTGAAATGAGAAACTCTGTAAACTGCAAAAAGTAAATCGTGAAGATAAATGGACCTACAAACAAATTCTTAGATTAAAATTAAAGCTAATGATCCAATTATCTCTGACTACTGTAATATGATAAAATGTGAAACAAACTTTCAAAGTATGCAATCTTATGGAGCTCAGGTTGTTATAATAAGCTTGACTAACCAGCTTTTCTCCTTACTTTTAATTCTGCACTTTTCTGAGCAATTTCAGAGAGCTATTGTTAGATATTTTTCAAATTTTTGATTCATTTAAAGAGAAATAAGCTTTGAGGTTTGATAATCAATATTACTAATTATTGTGATTAACTTGAAGGCCTTGATTTAAATATGGAAGGATTACAACTAGATTAAGACATAAAAATACTTTGCTCACTATAAGGAGTAGCAGATTTCTTTATAAAGCATGAGGTCTGTATATGGGTTGCCTTTATTGTAAGCAATAACTTTTAAAAATGCAAGAGTTTTTTCTGTCTTGTATTTTTCTGTGAAATAGTAAAGGATAAATTCACTCTAGATAAAGATCTAGATCCCTGAGAAAGTCAAAATTTACTGTGAAGAAAGTGATCTGTTTATGCATTTCAAGACCACTAGGTGCTGCCTATTCACTGCAGCAAATGTTACAGTCTCTTTTATAGTGAGTTAGAGGAATTATGTGAATTATTCATAGTATCAAACTGAATTTAAGACCTTTTGCCTCCCATTGTAATCCAAATAACTGAGAATAAAGCTAAAAAATATGGTAGAGGGCTTATGATGTCTATTCAAGAGAAGCATTTTCTTGGCCACTTAGTTTTGAGCCCTCAATAACTGACATGGTGTATAAAAGGTATCAAGAAAATCCTGCAAAAAGCCTTGGCAGTGTTTTAAGAAAGGAGAACACCTAAAAAGGCCTCTCGTATTCTAGTCTGACTGGCATAGGAGGGATTTACTGTCAGGCAATTACTGAAAATTGAAAAATGTAATTAAGGTTCACTTAAAAGTTTATAATCTCACTTTAGCTCTGATGCTCATTATCATCTTAAATGCGACAGCTATTGTTTTATAAACAACATGGGAAGAGCTGGTTTCTTACAGTTAACAGTCAATCCTTCCTAATACATTTCATTAGCTGCTGATTCTGTACATGCAACTGCAGATTAAGGACAGACAGGAGCAGAAGAATAGATTTTTCTGCTTGGTTATAATAGAAAAAAAAAAAAATAATGCAGATCTCTAGCTTTAAACAAGCCTGTCCAGGATAGTTGTAAATAATGCTTAAGAATGAAATGCCAAGAACAATCACAGCATGTGAGTCACCTATCTACAGACAAATGGAATTTCATGGCTGCATCAAATTTCATGGGAACAGTTGTGGTTTTGCTGTGTTTGACAAACCTGTATTTCTGTGTTCTACAAGATGGACTGCTGTATGAAGTTCAACACCAACTGTATGAAGTTAAACAAGGACCAGTGCTGGATTCTGCAGCCAGAGCAGGGCAACCCTGGATGAATGTACAGTCTGGGGAATGAGAGCAGTGCCAGGGAAAGGAACTTTGGATTCCTGGTCATTGGCAAGTCAGCAATGAGTCAGCAATGCCCTTGCAGCAAGGAGGGTCAACTCTGTCCTTGGGGGGCATCAGGGACAGCATTGCCAGCTGGGCAAGGGAGGGGATTGTCATGCTCTGCTCTGAGCTGGGGCAGCCTCACCTCCAGTCCTGTATGCAGTTTTGGGAGCTACAATAAAGGAAAGATATTGAGCTCTTAGAGGGCATCCAAAGGAGGGTCAAAAGGATAGTGAAGGGTCTTGAGGAGAAGCTGCATGAGGAGTGGCTGAGGTCACTTGGTCTGTTCAGCCTGGAGAGAGGAGGCTGAGGGGAGACATCATTGCAGTACAGCTTCCTCAGGAGGGGAAGAGGAGGGGCAGGCACTGATCTCTGCTCTGTGCTGACCAGTGACAGGATCTGAGGGAATGGCATGAAGTTGTGTTAGGGGAGGTTTAGGTTGGATATCAGGAAAAAGTTCTTCACTGAGAGGATGGCTGGGCACTGGAACAGGCTCCACAGGGAAGCGGTCACAGCACCAAACCAGAGTTCAAGAAGCATATGGACAGTGCTCTCATGCACATGATAGCACTCTTGGATTGTCTTGTGCAGGGCCAGGAGCTGGACTTCGATGATCCCTGTGGGCCACTTCCAACTCAGGACATTCTGTGATTCTGTGACTAGTTCAGAAATAAATATGGGACAAGAAATAGAATTAAAGAGCATTGATAGTTTGTCTATATTAGCATATTATGATAAATGAAACATTGAAATAAAATATGCAGTATGCAGAAAGCCTGGTTATTGTTACTATGTGTGTTTGATACCACTTTCTGTTTTCTAATGAAGAAGAGATGAAATTTCATTTTTCCTTTGACTCAAGCAGACCATTTTTCAGTAGGAAGAATAATAAAGATATGAAACTGATGTTGAAAAGCAGAACTAAGCATTATCCAAAATTTTGGAAAGATTTAGATAAAATTGTTCTCTTTGTTCTCTTCATGTTAGTGAAATGACTCTAAGAGTGAAGCTGTATGCGCATTATTTTCAAAGTCTGGAAAGAAAAGTAATGCTTGAATAAACAATGCAATAAAGAAAATTAGTAGTCTAGGTGAAGAGATTAATCACTTCTATAAAATATCTTTCTATTAATATTTCATATAAAGATTGTCATAAGAGAACATATATTTAGGTGACAGCCCAAGGGAGCAATGTCATGGCAAGAGTATGGGTAAGATTCTGAGGCAAAGTTTAGAAACCATGAACCCCCTGCATGTTCAGCTTTTCCTTTCCCCTCTTTTTATTTGCAAGGTGCAAGTCATATATCCCAGAACAATTTTATGATCCAGAAAATTTAACACGAATCAAAACACTCTCAGTGTTCTATTTTTCAGTGGTAAATCCCAAATCCATTTAAACTAATGGGAGGTTAGTTTTTTCCACCTGTAATTTCAGTACAATGAAAACCCATCAGTGTTTTGTTTTAACCACTGGCTGGGAAGTGCAGGTTGCTACAAGTTGTGTGGAAGAGGCATGATATTCCCTTCTATGTTTCTGAAACCCTTGTTTTTCACAGCCACTGCCAGGTTTGGGGCCATCCAGTCAGTCTTCTCTGCTGCAGATTTCCTCTCCTTTTTCAGAGCAAGAGACTTGGCATTCACTATTCATTCACACTGGCAGCACTGTGTAATATTCACTAGATAGAGTCAAAACAAAAATGTTACGTACTGGAGGTGGGAAGTGTCATGCTCACCTGGTCCTTGTCACTACTTTGTAGCGCATGTTTCGTTTCCCAGCAGTAAAAATGAGAATGATTTGGGGAACACTCTAATGGCTTGGATAATTTCCTTCTCTAGAGATCTGCCAGAAAAGCAGCTTTTTATCATGTCTGGGGTTTGGAAGAGACGCTGGGACAGAGACTGCGCCAGTGAACAGTGACCAGCTGTGTGGGGTCAAAGCTTTAAATTCTGAATTCCTGAAAACCATCAGTTATTTAATGGTGTTATTTTTCAGCTATGCATGCCAAGCCTGACCAAAGGACCTGCTTAGTGAATGTCTCTGTTCAGAAATTTGTGTGTAAATAGCAGACATGTCTGATCACACAGTTGCCCAAGTTACAAGGTGGAGACTTTTATTTGTAGCGAAGGTGTCTTCTTTATGACAATAATGACAAGATCACCACAACAAACATCTAATTTTCCAGATGGGACAGAACTTTACTTTACCTGAGGAAGGTAGAAAGGAGAATATATGGTAGCATCTTTTAAAATTAAATATATTTATATCAATAATTCATGTGCTGTAAAGTTCTTCTTGAAATAGTATATTAAATAACACTAATTTTCAAATTAACTTGGAAACCAGAGGACACGCAAGTGAGGATTCCCAGCTTCGTTTTAGAGAAAGGGAAGGAAACTTGAGGATGTACTTATTTGCTTAAATCCCATGCAATGTAAAAAAAAAAAAAAATTAACAATTAAAAAAAATTAACAATAACATCATAAACTGTCAATAAGTGTTACTTCTACTAGTGGAAAATAGAAACTTTTGAAACAGTCATGTTTATTTCATAGTGAACTGTGGGTTCTGGAACAAGACAGCTGTATTGATATGGTAGTGTAAGAATTCTCCAGTGGGTTTGATATAATAAAGCACACTGAAAAAAAAAGGTTACGATTCTCATGGGACAACCAGTGTACACACCATGTAGAATTAAAGTTAGATTTAAGAGGTCTTGAAATGCAGCTGATAGCAGGCTGTCAGAGCTGGGTGCCTTGAGCAGGTTCCAAAGGGGTCATTAAAGTACTTCAATGCTCTTTTTAAAATCAATTGTGTAGATGATGATACAGAATCCTCGCCTGGATGGTTTAAAGATGACATAAAGATCGACCAGGGAGTATAATGAATACAAGTTGCTTTACAGAGAGCACCTCATTACCTAATTAAATGCAATTACAGAGTCCAAAGAACTGTGATTCAGAAGAGACACATCTATAACTAGGAGTCATTACAGTTCACAACAGTCTTTGCCAGCACTGAGTATTCTTCAGTAGGGCTACCTGGTCTTGGCATGTGGTTTTGGCTGTCCACTGTATTCTGATTCACTCTTTAGAGGCCATCTCAGGCATGTCTGAATTGGATTGGATCCAGCTGATTCCAATTGGATTGGATCTTGCTTTACTCTCTCTCTTGGTAGATGAGGGATGCAAAGAATAGCTGAAAGTTCAGTGTAGGTGATCATCTCGAAATCAAACATTAAGGTTATGTTTTAGGACGAAGGAGCAAAGGGAAACAGGGAAGTGACTTTATCAATAGGAACGGCATTACTAGAATACTAGTCTTAAATTTTCATAGCTATGCTATGAAATGCATGTGGAGATATGACTGAAAGATGCAGAAAGGTACAGGGCAATGCCAGCATGAGGTCTGTAGATATCCCTGCTCAGTTTATTAACTCCTAATTCTTAGGGAATTTGAAAGAAAGGAGAATACCTTTCCAGCTGTAGCCTGTGTTCATAGCTTCACTTCCAAGTTCATTACTTGCTTAGAGAAAGTCTGGGCTAAAAGCATTCAGCATTGTTCTGAGACTCACACCTGCCTCTTGTAGATGTCAGCAAACCCAATGGGAAGAATGATGATGTCTGATTTAGTTCAGAAGGCTGAATGATTTCTTTATTATAATTATGCTATAATACATTAATATACTATATAAAAGAGGATACTAAAAACTACATGCTACTTTCTCTAACTATCATATCTAACTACTCACAACTCGTGACCCTGTTCTCCAGAGTCCAGACACAGGTGGATCCGATTGGCCATCAGGCCCAAACAATCCACCATGATCCAACCAAGCGATCACTCTGAGCAAACAATTCTCCAAACACATTCCACAAGAGAAAAACAAGGAGCAGAAATAGAAATTGTTTTCTCTTTCGTTTCTCTCTGTGTGCCTTTATGAAAAATCCTGAGAGAGAGAGAAATGTGCTTGCCACATCTACCCTCTCTCCAGTCTGTGCACTGAAGCAGTTTCTCTCGGTAGGCAGATAGACTAGGTGATCAGTGTAGGTCCCTTCCAAAGGAAATATTCTAATCTAATACAGACTATTCTGTTCTTCAGGGTCAACTCTTTTTCCTTGGGCTTCCCCCTCCCCCCTTGAGCTTGATTTTTAAGTAGTTCATATCCTGTGACTATTTTTAGTGAAAGCCTATTGGCCACCTGGAACAAATATCAGACAAGATGAGCAAAGGAGACTAACTAAATAAGTCCTGCAGAAGTAACTGCATAATACTGTGGGGTTTCTTTTAGAAGTTAAAGCTGAATGATTTTGGAAAATATGTTAGTCATTACTCTAAAGACCCTCTATAATTACCTTTTCATTTTCACTGACTTCACTGATAGCAGAGGGTGGACCACTAATGATCTTTGGTACATGGTGCTTTTTTCCTTTCAATGAAAGGACAATAGATAATTACAGCTTATTAATGGACAAGAGAACAGTTATATATATACAGGAAAAAAATTTTAGGGTCTCATTCAAAGATGCAGGGGGAAATTTTCAATGCATAGAGGCATTCTGTTTTATCAAAGGACTTGTTTATTTTCTTTCCTCTAAACACTGATTCTTTGGAAGCTCAGTGATGTTTTGCACGCTGCATTATTTTGTTATGTAGCAGTATGCAAGGATTTGCATCATATGGAAGGAGGAATCTGCCAAAATTCAAAGATGTTTCTGATTTGGTTTATTGACTCTAGTACAATTGTGTTGATCTTTTTCAATTAATTGCAGATTTGAAAATGGGAATTTGAAATGTGATGTCAAATGTCCCTGCCACTGGAAAACTCTTGTAATCTGTCAGCATTCTGGATGACATTTCAATGTGTACTTTTGCTATTTTTAAAAATCAATTTTTTATATAACTTCAGTGACAACAAATTTTATTTGAATTTAAATTGTTTCCAGGATATTTTATAAGTCTTGTGACTGCAAAAAATCATATGTCTCATTAATAGAGCTAGACCACCTGCCTTCTGCTTTGATCAGTACATTGGGTTTTAGGAAGGGATAAAACTGTGCTGTAAATTGTAGTTATTTTTTGCACTACAAACCTTTTTTTTTTTTTTAAGGAAGAGAAATATGTCCTTTTCCCCAGTCCATAACAAATACTGCTATGACTCAGAAGTGCAATTTGAGATTCGGTTATTCCCATTTCAAAAGGAGTTTTGAGAAGGGTGGATACATGGAAGATGCAAACAACAAATTCTGAACTGTAATAGACTGGGTTGTTTTTTTTTTTAATTTATTTTATTATGTATTACTAATAAGATGCACCACAAGATGGCTCTCTAACAACAAAAATAGTCACGAAATCCAGCGCTCGTTCTAAAAATAGTTACTGAGCTCTAAGTGGGAGCAAATTCACCGACACAAACCTGTGTGTGGCGCTGTTGGAACTGAGGAGAAACACTTTAACCACACGGAACAATGCCACATGGATCCTTGTTTTTTTTCTTGCAGGTTGGTATTTGCTTACAGGAAGCAAGTAGAATATACTAGCACCCTCTTAAAAGTTCAACAGCAAATAGCCATGGCTACAAGTCAACAGTGTATTTATTACATGGCAGCTGAGTGCAACAGCAGAACTCAGGGGCATTTTTAGCTAAGAACAATTTCAAAATAATTTATACCAAATTTTGTGTGAAAAAAGTAAAGTATTTGATCTTAATTTGCAGAATACTATTTTCTACTCTACTGTCCTTTTCAAAGGAAGATAAGCATGTTCCAAACTTCCATTTATTTAAAAAAAAAATGTATGTATGTATGTATAGCGCTATTATTTAACCAGCTTGCTTGCTGGAAACAAAAATTTGTATGCATGCTAAAGTGAGGGGAGAACTATGCATGTGGAGAATGAATAGCAAATAAATGTACATCAATGGTAACTTGTGTGCAATAATAGACAGAAGTGACTAGTGGGAAAGGCCATCTCCCAGGAAGTATGCACTGACTTTACTGAAGATGAAGCACCAAACTTTTGTATTCTTGTCTTTCATTTCATAGGTTACCACCAAAAAAACCCTGAGTTTTCCTGCCTGTAGCAAAGGCTGAAACAAACTTCAGATTTTTTAAAGGCAGCATCTGTTTTTGGAGATCCATTGAGTAGGTGTAGACAGTCCCAGCACAGGGCATTTCATGCCCCAGGCAAACAAAAGACAAAGACACTAGTCTAACCTTACTAGTTTAGTCGAGTCAAGCTCTCCTTGGAGATTAAGTGCAAATTTCACAACCCAGTAGAAGAAAGAGTTCTTGCTGAGCAGATCAGAACACGTGGAGGAACCAAGAGGAGAAAGTTGGAAGCTGACCTTAGCTGCTCCTCATCTGTTAGTCATGGCCAACACCTGCAACTCAGTAATTGCCCATGTGAGCACTTAGGAATTGTGTTAGGATGAAAATCAGCTTGAATTCATTCAGCTGCTTGAATTTTCCCATAGATGGAACAGAAGAGCCCCTGTAGCTAGTTACCAGCTCTCAGCCAGGAGTTATATATTATCCAATTCATAGAAGGCAAAATAACAGATTAGTTTGAACTATCTTCAGCAGCTTGTTAAGATAACATGTCTTGAAATGAAGTGCTCCCATAGTCAGGCACAGCAGAGATATGATGCTAGAATATCTTTTACCTTCATTTTCAGCTGCTAGCAGCTGCCTCAGACCCATACCTGACTGTGGAAAGGCTTAGGGGGTACTAATAAATCAAAGGCAGCCACAGATTTAATGTGTTAGTGGGTTTGCTGTGACTGAACTTGGGATAGAGAGCTTAGCCACAACTCAGTGTTATTATGGTTCTGATAGAGACCACTTCACAGAGGCTTGTGGTGCTAGTAATGAAATATAAGAGGATTACTGTTTTAGACAGAGATTTATATCTAGTCTTCCTAGTTCTAATAAGAAATGTTCCTAAGCCACATAAAATGGGATTTAAGACTTTTCTAAAGTTTAGTTGTGTTCTGAATGGGGACTTTGGTTCAGGGGAAGTATTTATAAACTTACAGATCCTGGAATGTCTGCTGTCTGAGACTCCCTTGCTCTCTCTATGGCTCCCTGTGGAGCAGTCCAGCAAAATTACTGTGATGAAAGTTCTGCCTTGCAATTCCTCATTCCTAACCCTGTCCATGTTTCTTATAAAGGGCTCTTGTTGCTGAGTTGGGCTCTTTGGTTATTGCCCCTTGGGTAAGTTATCTTTCACAGGGTGAGCTAAGGTCACAGACAATGCCAACAGAGTTCTCCTAATTTGTTATGATGTGACCATTGTTTGACTGCCCTTGTGAAATCATGGGATAGACTGTGTCTGTTGACTGACGCCAAGTGAGGTGATGCATTAGACACTGAAATGGCTGGATTAAACTGGAAGTCATGGCTGATTCCTTCCCTTATCCTGATCAGTCTCTTCATTGGAAGCGTAACCTCCAGTTACAATCCAGTTGCAAAATTTTATCTGATTAAAACAACCCATTGTAAGTGGTAATGAAATAAAAAAGCATCCCTAAATCTGTAGAATGGACCAGCCAGATTGTATCCATTGTTACAGAATCACAGAATGGATGAGGTTAGAAGGTACCATCCCAGGAAGTGTTCAAGGCCAGGTTGGATGGGGCCCTGAGAAATCTGCTTTCGTGAGTGACATGCCTGCCCATGGTAGGGGGGTTGGAACTAGGTGATACTTAAGGTCCCTTCAAACCCAAAATACTCTATGACCTTCAGGTCCTACCCCATTGCTCACCCATGTCTAGTCAGACCTTGAATTTCTCCACAGATGGAGTATCCACAACCCTTCGGGGCAACCAGATCCAGTGTTAGGCCTCCTTTGTGGTAGAAACGTGTTTTATCACATTCAGATGGAATTTCATGTAGTTTAATGTGTCCTTTGACTCTTCTCTCATCACTGTGCACCACTGACAGGAACCAGGCCCTGTCTTTTTCACTTGTTCTCATAAGATATTTATATAAATTGATAAGTTACCCCTGGGACTTCTCCAGGCTGAGCAGTCCCATCTCTCTCAGCCTTTCCTTATATGAGAGATCACACCATCCCTTCATCATCTTAGTGGCCCTTAGCTGGACTTGCTCCAGAAAGTCAAAATCTGTCTCCTACTGGTGAGCTCAGAAGCAAACCCAGCATGCCAGGTGTGGTCCCATCAGTGCTGAATACACAGGAGGAATCATTTACCTGCTGGCAACATTCCTCCTAATGCAGCCCAAGACACTCTTGGCCTTTTTATTGCCTAGGGTGCACTGCTAGCTCAGGGACAGCTTGTTATCCACCAGGAATCCAAGTTCTTCATTGGCAAAGCTGCTTTCCAGCCTCTTGCGCCCAGTGTGTGCTGCTGCCTGGAATTATTTCTCTCCATGTGTGGGACTTTGTACTTTCCCTTCATGAGACTTGTCTCTACTCTGTTCTCCTGCCAAAGTCCCTCAACAGTGGCACAACCATCTGGTGTATCAACCACTCCTCTCTTTTATATCATTTGTGAACTTGCAGAGGGTGAATTCTGCCCCATCACTGAGATCATTAATGAAGGTGTTGAACAATATTGGCCCCAGTATTGAGCCCCATGACTTGTGCCACTAGGGATTTGTCTCCAGCTGGACATCTACTTGGTTCTAGTGCTCCCATAACTGCTCCTCTTCCACTACAGTGAGTCTTCCTGGCCCCAGACTTTTCGTCTGGTCTTAAGTGCCTGGCATTCCTGAAGGAAAAGAGACTTGGGCAAAAAAGGCACTGAGTACCTTAGCCTGTCTGCATCATATGTCACCAGTTCCCTTGATCCATTCAGCAGTGAGACCATGTTTTCCATGATGTTTATGAACTTGTAGAACCCTTTCTGGTCGTCCTTCATATCCTTTGCCAGACCCAACTCCAAGTCAGCCTGTGTATGTCAGACTCTATGTTCCTCCTGGGGTATCTGCCTCTGCTTCCACCCCTTGTACACTTACCTATCATAGCCATGTACCTGCTGAAAATGCTTCAGCAGACATGGAGACAAGCAACAATTTTCTTCATTCTCCACCAGCCTTTTGCAAGACAGGTTGTGCTGAGTTTGTCAGCTTCTCCTTTCATTTGCTTGCACCTCTGGGTTTAGCATGGCTTTCACACCTAATTGCTGTCATCAGTTTCTGCCCCAGACCGTGTGGCATCACTGGACTTTTTTGCCTTTAGCTGTATTACAAGACCAATGTATTTTTAATATATAAAGGATAAGGATAAAGAACACAATGAATATATTGCACATGTTGTTTCATTTATTTCTGTTTAACAATTTGTTATTGAAACTCAAAATTACGAAAGTGACTTGGCCAGTCAGAATATGCAATCCACTGTATTGATCTTTGGCAAGTGATGGTTTGGGATGCACAGGGCACATTATCATTGCAGTTAGAATACCATGGAGTCAACTGGGAAAGACACCAGACAAAAGAAATCTCTTGATCTTGTTCTAGGTTAAAATTTACAAATATTTGCAGATTTAAATGAAGGAAAAACATTGTTGTTTTTTTTTTTTCCTGAAAGATTAAACTATAGAACATTAAAAATGAAAACAATAACAATGCTTTGGAAATAGATGTGTAACAGTATACTCAGTGTATTCTCAATAGTTAGCAATTTGAGTAAATTTAATACAAATGAAAATAAAACAAAATAAATTTTGTCTGTGGTGTTCAAATGTTCTACTGCTGTCTTGTGAAATTTACATTCCGTGACTCAAGTAATAATACTTGAAAGTCTTAAGTGATAAAATAAAAAACAGTGGCTCATACAGAACACAGAAATTGCATCAACATGCACTCAACAAGTACAGTCACGATAGGGAACAACAGGAAGGAAAATTATGGATATGCCATCATTGCTTTTAGAGACAATGTGGGGATGGGAAGACACCTTTTTGCAAAAATACTTCATTAAAAAAATATCTATTGACTTAGTCAGCAGTGAATAATCTTTTTGGTGTGTTAAAGCATCAACCACCATATTTCATCTTGTGAGATCTGTATCATTAATTCATACATGCCCTCAGTGCAATACTAGGTTATGTAGGTGCATGAGGTTTATCAAAGTGTGCAATATTTTCTTAGATCTGGCGGTCTCTGAGATGTCACACCACTAACTGGCATTAGAAAAGGCAAAATTTTTTCCCTCTCCATGTGGGGAGTTTATGTTCCTGGACAGCTGGCAGGACACCAGAGACTTTGATTTTCTCATTATTAAGCTGAGTGTGCCACCAGCACATGCCCAGTTTCAAGTGAAAGATGAAATTCAAAGCTCATGTTGATAAAGATGTTGGTCAAGAGATACACTGAATGGACAATTTAACTTCCAAGTATTTGTGCAGTTGGACCTGCATTGGAATCAAGGGTGCCTGTACGTCCTCACCAACATCAGAACTGTTGACTTCCAGTGAGAATTTGAAACACTGAAGGTCGGGCTGCCAACACACCATTGAACCATCAAAGCACATGTTCCAACAAGATGAAGATCAGCATCAAGCTGCCCTCCTGGTTTTCTCTTGCACTCATCCAGCTAGGAGAGATAAAGAATAGCCCTGAGGTTGTAGCACCAAATCCTAAAGTTCATTTCTCAAGAAAGCATAAATGTTTTCTAATGTGCACCATAAACTCCTCATGGGTGAAAAGCTGTCAGTGTAAGAATTGAAGTTCAAAATTCCCAGGCTTTAGCCTGCTTGCCACACAATATCTTTTTGTGTTGCATACAATTATTTTCCTACTGGTAAATTTAAGGACACACATATGCAGTGTCTGCATGTCCTGAAGTAGATTCTTGCACCTGGTACTGAGTATGGCAGGAAGAGCATGTTGTCTGGTTCTCTGTTGTTGTGCCAAGCTTTTCAGATGTTCCTTTAAAATCAGTGGTCTATCAAGGTGTGTTCAGTACAAGCAATGTATTTAGTTGTTTCCTAGTGAGGATGTAGCTATTAGTGCAGGTGGCAATAAAAATGCTAAAAAACAATGAAAAAATCTGTTCATCTGGCAACAATATCTTTCAGGCTTGTATGGTACCACACACACTCATAGCTGGTCTTCCAGGGCTAGTCCTCTGAGCAGGGTTGTGGCAAGCACATTTCTCTCTCTCTCTCTCAGGATTTTTCATAGAGGTGCACAGAGAGAAAGAAAGAAAAAAAAAAAAGATTCTATTTCTGCTCCTTGTTTTTCCTATGTGGAATGTGTTTGGAGAATTGTTTACCTGGGGTGATTGCTTGATTGGATTCTGGTGAGGATTGTTTGAGCCTGATGGCCAATCAGATCCACCTGTGTCTGGACTCTCGAGAGAAGGTCACAAGTTGTGAGTTAGATATGGTAGTTAGAAAAGTAGGTGTGTAGTTTTGGTATCTTTCTTTATATAGTGTATTAATGTATTATAGCATAGTTATAATAAAGAAATCATTCAGCCTTTGAACTGGAGTTGAACATCATCATTTCTTCCCACTGGGTTTGCCTGCATTTTACAATACTGGGTGCATGAACTCCTTAATACTGATAGGCAATCTGCAGCAGAACTAGTCCTCTGGAAGGAGTGACTCCCATGTCTTAGTGTGAATAGGGCTCGGCAGATCTGTATTTGCATTGTGCAGTTGCAAATGCCAAGGTGAAAGCTATTGTAGTGGTTAAATTTTGGCATGAAGGAGATTCCATAGCACAGTCATAGATATCTGTGCATTGGACCAAGGCAGTGTTTTCTACAAAATTCTGAAGTAAATTATAATGATAATACCTTATTTGCTTAATGTCAAGCTATCATCAATCCCATGCAAATTGTTAGCTATGCAACAAAACACCATGTAATTGTCACTACAATCTTAAGCCTCAGCAGTCTTGATTTTCAAAATACTAGTTCATCAATAAACAATTGTAAAGGCTTTAAGCTACAACAGGAATGCAGTAAAGAAGCTCTTTTCATCTGTGATGTCAATAAACTGAGATGAGAAAAGAAACTAGATTCATCCAAATGACAAGTGGAGATATATATTTTAACCATAATGAATATATGACATCCCTATTAATGATTTATCTGCTTTCAACTTTAACAAACAGTTCTAGTGATAACAACTAAATTTTTTTCTTTGCATTAGAAAAATAAACTGACACATAGCTAACATAGTCAATTAGAGCCTAGTTCGATATTCATAAATGCTAGCTTAGTGTATGGAAATTGTGTTGGTAATTACAACCAGAACTATTCATTTTCTTTTTTAAGAGTAGATATCTAGGAATGCCATTTAGTCATTACTCAGAATTACTTGTTATCTTTGATGAACTTAGTCTGTGCTTTCATCTGGTACCAGACTGCATGCTAATGCCAATCAACAGTGTAAATATGCAAAGAAAAAATATTTGGGATGCAAATTTTAAATAAGCTTGGTGTCATTTTCATTCTGATCCCATTGAATCAGAAACTGCAATGGCAGCACCCTCTTCAAAAATGCTACCACTGGGGCAAAAGGGGATATCATCATGCTTAGAGAAATTCATCTCTATTCTTGTGACAAGAAATGCACTGCAAATGGGCATTTTTCCTATCCCTCAGTCCATTCCATTTGTTCCTATTCTTATACCAATTTCGAGCCACTCACCCGTATCCTGCCCATTAGAGCTGGTTAGTACGTGCTGTTCATTTATCATACAGGAAACAGGCTGCTTCACCAGTCAGATATTTTTACAGGAAGGTATCCATGTCAGCAAGGCTTTTTCTGAAGGCTTGAAAAGCGAGAGAGTAGAGCCCTGTGTCCCATGGCAGCCTTGCCATCGCCAGGGGCTAGGCGTCAGAGACTGAAACCCAGCACTTATGTTTTGTGCAAACAACGGAAACAGGTTGTTTTTGTCCCTGTACAGAGAAAAATGCACAGCAGCAACAATAAATGTCAGAACCTGAAGAGCTGCCACAAAACAGAAATGTCATCCTCCGGTCAAGTTTTGGAGACATTTAGTGTGGGGATCTAACTCAGCATCAAAGACGCACGCGCGCGCACACACGCATATACAGAGAGAGAAAAGGATGATGCAGCTGTTTTTCTGCAACTGGATTATATATATATTTTTTGACATCCTTATATTTAAAATACCTGTCTTAAACTTTCCTGTAGTGTCTGTCATAAACCCCTTTAGGTACTGCAGAGGAAATTTTGAAACACAAATACTCAATAATAATAACAACAATAACAATAAATATGAACGTCAGAAAGACAGTTATTCCTATTTTTGACTTCGAAAAGTTCTAACACTTTATCTATAAACATCCCCAGTGTTTCTAACCTCAGTGCATTTATTTGTAGGGAGATTAATGCTCTTTTGAAGTTGTGGGTCATTTTTCAAAATGTTGGTTTCCTCCTGTTTTCTCTTCATTTTCTTCAAGATGCCTCTGCTCTACGGAGATGCTAGTTAGTACATTAGCTCTTTGCCTCTGAAGAGCTAGATGAAAGATTTTAACCTTTCACACTTGTCCCTTGTATTTACTCAGTCATAAACCACAGAACACCTACCAGAAAAGCAGGAGGAAACATAGAGCAGAGCTGGAGCACATGGCTGGATAATGTTAGTACAGCTGCGAGGGGAACACTCACTAAAGCCAGCAGATCTGGTTAAACCTGAGTTAGGCTTTCAGCACTGAGGTCAATGAATAGTCACAGCTGGACCAAAGTGAAATCAGGACTGAACCTCTTTTTTTTCTGCTGGTTGCAGATTCAGTGCCTCATTCTAGCAAGACTGTAAGAACTCTCTCCCCACCTTTGGAGAAAAGACATTAACCTTGAAGGATAGCTATTTGCATAAAATATGTTGCAAATACTGGATTTCTGAACACAGGCTTCTGTTACATATTTCAATGGAAGCACATTTAAAAAAAAGATGGGTATTTGGAATTGTCACGCATTACAGTGAATACAAATACACTTTTATAAATGAATAAAATGCTAAAGCTTCTTATGTTAGGATCTGTCACTCAGTCTCAATGGAACTTTATCCTCGTAGTAAAGGCTTAAATTTTCTACCAAAATAAATATAAATCAGCGCCTCATTCTAAGTCATTGAAATGGTGGTTTGCTTTGCTTTTCTTGACAAAAATCAGATGGGAGCCAGCTAGCAAGCTGGTGCTAAATGTCTTAATGGTCAGACTAATCACCTCTAATCATTTCAAGCCCTGAGCCACTCCGACATAAAAAGGGAAAATCCAGGCATTACTGTCTGCACCTTTCTGAGAAAAAGTGTCTTTGGGCGCAAAGCCCAGTAGAGGCCACAGCCTTGGAAAGAGGGGCCAGAAGAAATAATACAGTGAGTTTAGCCTAGCCTGAAAATGTTCTTTCTCCTGGTGGGGAACTCCCATGGCTCAGAAGAATGCTCCTGTGACCCTTCAGGCATGCTTTAACCTAACTGGAGAGATGCACATGAAGCAGGGGGAAAAATGATAGATAGTCCCTCCCGTCATGGTGGGTGATAGGCTGTGCAAGTTAGCAGAGTGGTGCTGATCAGGAGCTGCAGAAAGAAGGCTTTGAGTAGCTGTCTGGCAGGAAGAAGTGAATGTATTGTGTATGATGGCTTGCTCCCCGGAAGAGGGCCCTCAATCTCTTTTCCAGTGAGGGTCTCTTATAGAAAGTCATAGCAAATACCAGACCAGGCATCAGACAGTTCTGTGGTCTCACTGTCCTCAGATTTCAAAAATAGCGTGTATAGGCCATTTTGCTATTTACACTGGAAATCACAGCTTCCTAGCAGAGACTGAGGAGGTTAAGTGAGATTTTTTATCTTCTCTGGGAGTCCTGCTGGGCTGAGGTCCATGGTCTGCATGCAGGTGTTGATAGTGTCTCTGTATGACAAGGAGACAGCAGATAGAAATCAAAATGGTTTTTCATTGTGAATGTGCTTTGTGACCACAGCCTCTGCAGTATGCATGAACCATCTCTGATCTTGTAATAATAAGATGTAGAGTAAAATTTCCTTTGGAAAAAACGAAGTTAACAGAGCTTTTAAAGTCAAGTCTCTACCCTTTTACCCTGCTTCTTTCAGTTATTATAAGAGTTGATAAAGTCATATTTGCTTCTCCCCTTCCCTTCCTCTTTCTGCTCTTTCTCCCTGCTCCTCAAGCTCTGCTAGGACCCGTCTGCTGTGCCTGAAGTACTCTTGCAGCTGACTGCTTCCAAACAACACTTAGGAAAAAGTTTCTGGACTGGGACCAGAAAAAAGTGAATGGAAAGGAGGGGAACAAGGTATGTGTTACAGACCATTTGTTTCCAAACTTTTCTGTCCCCTACAACATCATGCAATGAGATATTGATTATCCACATTAACAGAGACTTAAAACAGCTTGTATAAAGCAAAAATATAGCTAATGCAAACCATATGGCAATTAGGCTACCAGAACATTGAGTGAAAAAATAATGGGGAAGGGAAATAAGGCCAGAAAAACTCTCAAGCCCCTTTAAACTGGGATTTCAAATTATTGATTCCACTCTGTCTTCTCTGTGGGCTTCCAGAAAAAAACGTTGTCCATGTTCAGCAAACAGCCACTGCAGGTTTTGCCCAGTGGTCAGCCTGAGGGACAATACCTGAAATCACAGCAGGTGAACACCTGCTAAGGCTTGAAACATCCCACCTGTTTAATGCCCTGGCTGAGAAATGAAAAACCTGGAATCAGAAAAAGTTCCTGACTGATGAACTGAAAAGGAGTGCCTTTGAGCAGTTCATTGTTTAGTTGCCCCATCAGGCTTCAAAGTGCTTTTCTCACCTGGAAGATAGACCTGAAGAAGTTCATTGACCAAGATGTGTCAGAATATCTCATTTGTTTGCAAGTTTATCCTGACCTAGTACACTCCATTTCTCAGTGAAAGGAAATAAGAAATAATTCCTATTTAAAATGTTTCTCTCAAAACCCACTGTCTGCTGAGAATTTGATCAAGGTATAAAAATCCCCTTTCTGTTTGGGAACATTAAGTGCTACCCTATGGGATTAAAAGCAAAGACTCTGAAATGCATCATGAGATGGATTCTGGGATTTCAGGACATGGCAAAAACATTTGTAGAACTTATATGCAAAGCTATTGGGAGGGAAAGCAGTAATAAGGACTCTTACAATGGTAGGACTAAAACCACCAGATTCCCCATGTGTTATGGGTCCCTTGGGATGTCACTTGTCTTAAAATCTAGCTTACTGATTCTCACTGTACTGCGGTGGAATGACTGTAAGAATTCTGCATCTTCTTACCTGCCACAGCTGTCAGAGTTTGTCTTCTGGTGAATCTAATATCAGACTGTTGTTCAGTAATGAAATATTAAGTGGAAAAGAACTCCATACATCTCTGGGCAATAGAAAACCTCACGGAAAAAAAAAAAAAAACAGTGCACGTTCACAAAGAACAAATTGTACCACCCAAGCTAGATTATTTTTTGATAGAATTACTAAATTAATGGATGATGGGAATGAAATCGATTAAGCGTTTCTGAGCTTTCAGTAAGGCTTTTGATATGGTGTGTCACAAAATCTGGTGTGAAAAATGAGTAGCCATCTGAGCTGCAAAGAAACTGTCATGGATTGAATCAAGGACTTAAGGGGAGGGAAAGAAAGTTCAAAAAATAAATGGCAATGACAAACCAGAAGGACGTATTTGCTCTGGGCTCTCCAAAATGTGGTGTTCATTTCACTGGTATTTCATGCCCTATTAGGGAGCTGTTACAAAAGGTGGAGGTGACAATAAATTAGGAGGTTCAACTGAGTTAGAAATATGAGCAAGAATTAGTAGAAAGATGAATTTCCCCTCAGCCTCAGATTCACTCAACATCACTGCCACACATGCACTCCAGACCCGCCAGAAAATATTGAATCACACCTATTATGGGAGAAAGGGAGGGAAACACAGCAGGACTGGACTGTGTGCCCAGAAGGAGTGGCATGGCAAGTTCAGTGCAGACCTTAGTGGAGAGACCTCTTGACCACCTGAGTGCATCCAGCTGGTGACCTTCTGGGCTGTGGGTTTGGTTCTCCCACAGCTTGCTTTGCCTGACAGCTGTACTCTGCTTGGAAGGTTGAAAAGCCAGCAGAGACCTCAGAGATGGGAATTGAAAAAAAAAGAAAAATTGGCAATCTGACTCACATAGCACAGAAAAAGGTTATTTTAAGGAATGTGCAGGAATGTTTCATATCATGTCACAGGAAGATCCTGTCTGCACACTGATGAAACTAGGCTTCAAATTCAGTTTTGCTGTACTGATTTTTACTCCAGTTTCTGTGTCTCTTCAATAATAACCTGGAGAATTGAAGGTGACACAATCAAGCTAAAGGACCAGCAAGGGTCCATGACATAGCCTAGGACAGATCCCTAAGTCCTGAGTGCCAACATCAGTTTTTTCTACCTGCTTATAAGCACTTAACTCCCTCCCACCCTCTTAGTATTAGCATTTACTTCTAAATGTTGTTGGATGAAACCACTTGAAGACCTGGAAAGCACCTTTTATTCCTGTATATACATTGTAGCAATTTCTGTTCTGAAGGTCTCAGACCTTCTGTGACTCGTTTTCTCAGGTGATTTCAGATTTTTGAGCAAGTGAAGTAGTGAGCATGAGTGATAGCAAAACTTTGCCAAACAGAGAGGCTAATTTTCTTCTGTTACAGAGATTAATGTGATTCTTTTTGGATACCAAAGAAATACCCTGGCTGATGAACTTTGCTCTGACACTGGGTGGGAATGGCTCCAGACTGTTGTTATTCTCCCTCTTTCCCCAGAATCGCTTTGCTCAGCAGCTATTTGTAGGATACTGAACAAGCCAAGGAGCTGTGCCAGTTCCTGCTGAGAATCAGTGATCAGCTCTTGTGCTGGGGGAAAAGGCAACAGGAACCGAGCCCTTCTGAGGGGAAAGCTGCCTTGTTAAAGACCTCTCAGCTGCTGCCAAAACCAACAAGGCAAATAGCCCTCATGGGCATCTGTGAACCCATGGGGTGGAGAGGTCTTTGCTGGTGGCGCAGTCCACTGACTGAGAACACCTGCGGTTTGAAGGAGCCAGCAGTCCTTTCTGATTAACAACCTCCTACAAAGCACATTTTCATCTAATTTACCTCTTTTGGCTTTCAAATAAGCAAGTAATGTCACACCTGCTAAGCAGCTAGAATTATGCAGCATCATAAATTAAACTTTTTAATTTGCCAAGATTCCTGGCTTATACCGTTTATCATTCAGAGTTATCCTTCAGAGAGGCAGGAGTGTTTCCTGCATGGCTGCATGTGAGAGGGGAATCTTTTTCCCTAGTCCTGCAGCACAAGAGGAGGCATGGGTGGCAGTGAGCAGGGGGTGCCAGCACTAGGAGCTCTCCAGAAGGATGCATCATTAGCACAGTCATTAACCCAGGACACTTGTGTGGCAGTGCTGTGTTTTGCACCATGCACCCCCACAGCTGCTGGAGGCTGAGTGGCTGGCGAGGTCCTTCTGTTTGGGTCCCCGTGGCGAAGACCAGAGCCCTCTGTGACTCAGGCACTTTTGGTCAGCAGGGCAGCACTGAGGAGCCAACAGCTTTGCTGCTGTCTGGTACTCTGAGAAGTCCTTACACACAGGAGCATGATGCTCACATTAGTGCTGCTGTTCCAGCTGAGTAGGCTGGCATCAACTTCAAACATTCTGCTGTGCAGGAAGGGAAAGTGTCCTTATGAAGCTGGGTATTTTTGGCCTCCCTCTTCCCATCCCTCAAGGCCCTTTGGACTCAAGGCCCAAAGCTCTTTAACACATGAGAGAGGGAATCAGTGAAGAGGATCCTTCTGTAAATGCATTTCACTGATGGAAGCTGGCTTTGGGAATTATTATCTCTTGAAAATTATTTAATGCAGTGAGTATCTGTTGGAAAAGTATTGATGAGACTGGGTTTTACATAAAAGTGTAAAGTGGTGCTGCTGCTCACCACAGGTTCCCTGGAGAAGAAATCAGAAATGTGGGCTAGTCCCAGGTCTGGTAATTCCAGAAAAAATGGGGTGACTGTACTGTCTTTTCCAGTGAAATTTTTCAATGGCCTTTTTCCTAAAGCTGATTCCTTCTTATTGTTTGGTGAATCGTGGTAGGTTCTCCTTCTCAACAAGAAATAGACCTATTCAGAACAGTTTGAGGTCAGGGAATGTGGAATGAAAACACTAAAATGAAAAAATAGTTTCCTTTTGAAGAAATATTTGAAATAACAATAAATTGGTTTTTGAACAAATCTATGAAGAGTTACCTAGGCAGCAAGTCATACAAATGAGTCAAACTGCTCATAAGCATTTAACCTTTTTCATAAGTGAAAAATCTGTATCAAATTAGATACAGATATACGTGGATGTCCTTAGGGAAAAGTAAATACATTTAAAGAACTTAACCCAAAAATAGTAGCACACATAGTCTAGGTGTTCTAGCATCACAAATAGATGCTAGAAGATGAGGGTGATTTGTGGTACCTTGCAGAGAGAGAGACAGAGAGCTCAATTTGGATGCTATCCCTTCTTTCTGTACAACAGATACATAGCTGCTTGAAAACAAGTTGGGAAGGAGCCAAGAAGGACAGCAGTCAAGGCATGAACTCCCTAAAGGGAAAACAAACTTCATCAATTGTGTTCAGCACAGCTCAGCTTTCCCTCTCTGCCGTTGGCTTTGCTGGGGCCAGCAGCTCAGCCTGGGGCCAGAGGGCAGAAGGGAGATTTCTTCTGGAAAGCCTTCTCCCAGTGAGATCCTGGGCTTGTCAAGGGAAGAGCAAAAGAGCTGTGAAGGCTCAGAAATGTACCTGCTTATATGAGACACCAAAACTGCTCTTTGCTATCATGCAATCAGGACAATTCATGGAGGTTTTGTTTGTCTTTCTGAGGAAAGACAAACTCTTAAGTTAAATGTGCACATTGCCTATGCAATACTGATAAAGAATCTTTTACTCTCTATCCCTGCTGTTAAGGGATATAAAAATCCTTTGTTTAAATGAAGACTACATTATTAGTGTTCACATCTAAATTAAAGCGTGGAGACCAAGTCTGGAGTTGTTACACACATCTCTCCCCAGAGGACTTAGCCATATTTAGTCAGTGTAGGGACAGATGTGGGAGGCTCAGGGTCTGTAATAAGCATATCCACGGCTTTGATGTGCTGGCACCACTTGGCCTTTCTCAGTCAGCAATGGGAATGCAGCTTATGGGCAGGAGACTGTGTCTTGCTCCAGCTGGGCCTGGAGCAGCAATGCCACTAACTCCAAGTCCAGTAGGAACAGCCCATCCCCACAGGTCAGTAGAGTTAAATGTCTTCTGGAAGCCCAATCAGTTGGATACTGCATTACCATGTGAAGTGTATTTAGAACTTCACACCTGCGAGTTATAATAAAAAAATATGCTAACATATACATCAACAAGGTGTGAAATGTGATGTTAATCACTTTCCCATCTATACATTTACTGACAAAATACACCACATAATTTATGGAATTGCTTTAGTGCTCAGACCACAAACAGCATCTCCTGATTGGTTCAGTTCGGTGCCATATGTTATAGAGAAAATATGTGTATACTCAACGAAGATGTAAGTTTTAAGGAAACCTTGAGGAAAATGATAAAATTATAAACATGTTTTCTGCCTGTTGAACACAGAATTTATATTTCTAATCTTATCTGAGTTATGTTGCAACAGACAGCTTGTCTTTTGTTTTCACCCCTTAAGGCTTTCTTCAAATATTCCCATACTAGAAATGTTTTCTGAAGCTCTACAACCAGACAATTAAGTGAGTACAAAGAGCACAATAATTACTTCACACAGTAAGTATTGTGTTGTGTGTGGTAATGCCTTTCTTCCTTTCAGTTTTTCTTATCTAGAGATAAGTTACACTGACAGACTGGCTTCTGAGTCCATATCCAGTTCAGTTAGGATCAGTTTTAAGAGAATATTGCTTCAGAAGATACATAAATGCAAATGCTTGAGGGCTGGAAAGAGTTAAAGTGATCTAGGAATTTTTCATTCTCACTAATTGATGAGAGCATTTAAATTTTAAACTCTCCTGCTATTATATATATATATATATATATATATATATGTATTTAAACTCAATTTCCTCAATTGTTTATGTTATATTATCATACAGCATGTTACTTTAAACAGGTTTCTCCTTTCTGAAAGAATTTATGTGTAAAATATGTAAGAGGAGAAGAGAGGTGATGGAAGCCCATCTTACAGGGACACCATCATTGTCAGTTTGTGAAGGCAGACAGATCTCTTCAAGATGACTCACCCCATGGCCATGGAAAAACAATTTTGGGGCAGGCAGGCTCCTAGCAAGGTCCTCAGATGGCCATGATGAGTCAGAGCCTTGGCACATGTGTTTTATTTGAAATGCAGATTTCTTACTATCCTGGTAGACATTGGCCAAGCTGGCCAAGCTTTTTTTCTTTCCTACCTCCTTTCCATAGAGAACTGAAGATGCATTTAACTGCTGCCAACTTTATTAGCTGATTGATGGTCTTGCTGGCTTGGCTGAGCACTGCTCTGGAGGTTAGGTTTCCTGAAAGCAGAAGCAAAATCCCCCCATGACCACTCTGGCACTTGTAGAACAAGCAATTTGTCTGACTGGCTGCTGTATGTATTAATATTTGAAGTTAATTTGTCTGCTTGAATAATCTGGTGCCAAATCATGTAGCCATTTATCAGTTGTAAAGAGAAGACACTGCTCTTGCCCAACCACTTCTAGAAAGTAAAACCACCATAACCTTGGTACATTTGACACAGCTGATCATGGAAAATTACACTGCAATATTGTTCTGACTGCTTGCTAACAAGAAGTATTTAGTAGTCTTATGTTCAAGGTTGGACTAAATTATATCTTCATTGTCCAGAAGAAATGTAACATATGAATTTGTAGTTGTATTAGCAGTGCCAATTATGCAAGGGTATCCAAGTCTTCCTAAGAGTCTCAGCTAAATGGAAATCTCATGCAACAAGTACATGCATTGCAAGAGAGCATTCTCAGCAGAGGTCCTGGGAGGGGAGAGAATGCTCTATTTAAAAGCATGGAAGGTAAACACCACCCAAAGCAATACAACTCTTCCCACCTTCATCAGATGATGCCCTGCCCCCAGCTGAACTGCTGACAGATGGTGGGATGGCAAACGGGAGAGCAATGCTGCCAGCCGGAATGTGAGAGCCTTCGCTGGAGGACATGGGTTTGGCAAAGCTGCCTACCAAACCAGCCACAGGATGACAACAGACTGATCCTTATGTGTTGTCAGATACCCAGAATGGAGGTCAGAGTGATTTGGCAAGAGGGAAGGCTGGCAATGGGAAGGGAGGAAGGAAGAGAGGAATGCCAACAGAAGGAGAGAGAAGCTCTATTGGACCAGCAGGCTTTGTCATCTGATAGAAAGACAGTACAGTTTAATATATCAAAACCTTTCATTTACTAAATCAAAGGCTTTTATTCAAATAAATTACAGCAGCATTATTGCTGGGACCTTTTGGCTGCCAGGCTGAGCCGTAGCTCCATGCAAGGCTGTGTAAAAAAGGCAGAAGACAGACTGATGTTGCATTTCATTTGTTGATTGTCATTGGAAGAGATACAGATTTGTGCATGTGCTATTTTCTTGCTAGGTCTCGACAGAGGTTGCTACAGTCAGGCTTGAAGAACCAGGATGTGAAAAGTACCTAGTTTGGGTGATGGCTTGTATTTTGCTCATATCCAACCAAGAAAAAAACCCAACCTGAATAAAATGAAGCAAAAGTATTGCAAGCCATTGGCAGATGGTTTTTTAACAGTGCTGCCTCTATGGATTTGCTCAAAATCTGGTTTTCAGATGTAGACTGTAATCATTCCAAAACACAGGGCTGCAATCCGTGACTGCAATTCAGTGTGGCTGAATCTGTGCTGATCCCTGTGTAACAGCAAAGCTATATTTTGGTTTATGTGGTATGCGATGCTGATTAAATTCCTGTCCATGCCCAACAAAGGTAATGTCCCTTATGACTGGGTGTGCAAGAGTTTCCCAGGTGTTCCCACCTAACTGTGCAGACTGGAGAACACTGAGATAATGAAATCTTCAAGGACCAACATAAAATGTCATCCCACTTCTCATGTGGCAAGGCAGTAACTATATTTCACTCCCAAGACTTTTCATCCCCAAAAGGTTTATATTATAGGCTGATTGTTATATACCATATAAATCAGAATTTCAAGAGGACACAACAGCAGGTTAGTTCTCTAGGCATTCAGCTCAGCTTTTAAGGTTACAGAGTGTAATGAGATTGCATACATAGCAGTGTCTCTTCAGAGGCTGTCATTGTTAACCTCACGTGTGAAAGGAGTGTGAAGTATGTGATCCAGCATGGTGCTCTCCCTTCTGAGTTATCTGAAGGTAATAGTTTCTGGAGGAACAACTCATCAGGGTCAAATGGCACCTCCTTGTACAGTGTCTACAGTTGTGCAGCCTGGAAGCTCTCAGGAAGGGCTCTGCTGCACTTGTAACATTCATTCATGGCATAGCAAAAGCACTGGCAGAGGGGTTTTAGTCATAGTAAGTGCTGGTTATAGACATTGTTTAAAATGGACAGAATACTACAGTACAGAATACTACAGTACAGATAGAGAGGGCCAAACCTCTGCCCCAAATTTTCTGCCACACACAACTAACTTCCTTGTTTTTATCACTTTGAATAAGTGGGCCAATCTGCTCCATCAGTTTAGGTTCATTTTTAAAATGTGCTCTTAATGACATACATCATGTGCTTGAGCACATACACAACCCTATTCATTTTATGACAAGTAAGCTCCTATGTAAAGTTTTTTGTGGAAGCATATTGTTGACTAATGTCTGGAGACCTTAGTCCTATGAACCTTTATGTGCTGTGGTGGACTGACACCAGCCAGCGGTTAAGTCTCCACAAAGACACTTGCACAGTCCTTCCAGAGAACAGCAAGGGCAAAAGCACGATAAACATGTGAGTTGAGATAAAAAGAGTTCAAGAAGTGAAGGAAAGTGGAAGAAGAAAGGGGAAAAAAAGGATCCAAACAATGAACGTAAAAGCATTCACTTAGCACCTCCCACAGACAGACCAATGCCCAGCCAGTGTCCTAGCAATTGCTTTCCCCTCCTCCATCCCCCTTTTGTTGCTGAGTGTGATGATGTGTTGTATGGGACAACACTGTCTTTGGTCAGTGGAGCTCATCTGTCCCTGCTGTGTTCCCTCCCACTCTGACTGGTCTTGATCACCCCCAGACTACTTGCTGGAGTAGAGGCAGAGTGAGAACCAGAGAAAGTCTTGATGTTGTGCAAACACTGATCAGCAATAGTTAAAATATTGGTGTGCTATCAACACTGCTTTATCACAAGTACAAAGCACAACACCATATGGGCTGCTATAGAGAAAATTAACTTCATCCCAAACAGACTCGATATAGCATCATGACAGGACATGCAGAAGGACCAATGAACTCATATATGTATAATGTGCGTATCAGAATGATTTTTTTTTTTTTGTGTATGTTGGACTAGACAAGAATATATGGATGTAAATGTTTGTAGGACTGGGAGTTCTGATTGCATTTACTCAGGCCTGGCAGCAGTATTAACGTATGTCTAGCATGAAAGACACTTAGGCTTTAATTGTGACCCCCCAAGCACATCATCACAAAACCCCTAAATTGCTAGAAATATCACAACTGTAGAGAACAATTAAAAATCTTCTAGCTGCTACTAAAAGCACATCAATACAAGAGTTTCAGAAGTAAAAGTACCATTGCTTGGAAAGACTGTCAGTGAATGTGAGATATTAATCTCCCCTGCCATATTCCAAACAAGCTACAGCAAGTATCATTCTCACTCTTCATATCCAAGGCCCCTCTTTTCTGTGCTTGTGTACATTGAATCCTACCAGCAACATTAAAAAAATAAAAATCATGGCAGAATGTTTGTAGACCCCAGCCCTGCCCCCCACCCCCTTCAGCCTCAGATCTTCCTTCCACTTCTCTCAAGTCATATTACTGAGAAAGAATAGCACATGCTGTGATGACAGGACTGGAAGGGAAGTGAGAGCACCAGAGGGCACTCCATCTTCCAGGAGGGCTCCTGGAGGTGGAGGTGTGACAGCCTTGCCCTGAAAGTAGGTGAAAAATCTAGAGAGACAGACTGGAGGAAGTGTGGGCAGCAGGAAGTGGCTTTCATGCTTGAAGCAGGTGAGTCCGGTGAGTCGGGAGAAATAACCAGGGCAGGAGCTGCCTCTCAGCCTTCCACAGAGAAATCTGCTTGGAAATAGCAGCAGGAGTGAAGAAGGCATTTTGCTGCTGCTGTTTATTGCAGTTTGCAGAGGGCTGATAAGGCCTTAGAAAGGTTTTTCCATTAAAGTGGGCTAGGATGCTGAAGGGGGATGCTGGCTGCTGAGCAGGGGCGTGCAGAACTATCTCCCTCATGCCAGTGGTGTATGGAAAGCTCCCACAGGAGGAGCATGTGAATGGCTGAGGCAATGTAAATGCACCCATCAGTTTATAATTTCTCCATATAGACAAGGTCTAAGCTACAAAAACCAACCAAACAAATGGGCTCCATTAGAAACAGCATTATTTTTCACATGATCTGTTGGGTTTTACTGGTAGTGCACCCCAAAATTGGTAGTGGTCATTGTCTTCCCTAATAAGCATCACACAACAAACCTAAGCTGTAAAATATATTTTTTTATCCCTAATTTAATTTTTCTTTTAATAAAGCCCTGTGTCTGGCATGAAATATAGGATGCACCAGATTTTGTAGGGCAAGGCTCCAAGTTGATAAAATAAGTGTAAAGTCAACAATAAATCCAAAATGATACGACGAATCATTCTGTTACAGTGATCTGCATATATAACTTGCTTCCTCTGAAATCTAATGCACAAATGCTTTAAGAAGTTACTTTGGGAGGCAGAGAAAAGTTTTCTGATTTCTTTTGAATCAGAAAACTAATGAGGCTGTAAAAGCTCAAGTAAACTTTAAATTTACGTACTTTCCTTGAATCAGTCTTGATATGGGGGAAGGAGCAGGGGAAGAAGAGACAAGACTCAAAACAACCATGAAAGGAGACTCAGCAGATGATCCTACTCAGTTTTGGAGTGAGTTATGCCAAAAGCTTTATGTTTGCTACTGCTATTACAGCTTCCTGAGGCCTTCCCAAAGGAAGACACTTGGAATAGCTGTTGCTGGAACTGTCAAATTATCTCCATTGCCACACCTCAAAGAACAAAAGTCTGTTTGTGTCTTTGCTACATGTTATTAAAAAATTGTGAAGGGGCTCATACAGTAAGCAGTTGGATGTGGGGACCCACATACAATGAAACAAAGAGAAAACATTTCAGAGATATTAAAGATGAGCAAGAACCAGATAAAGGAGATACCCTAAATAAAGATGGTCTTGATGACACATTACACCTTCAGATCAAGTCTTTGTGGCACAGACACCTTTTAGAAACACACTATTGTAAAACTGAGTAAGAAGTTTCTTCTATTTTATTTTTTATCTTACTAGCTATAGACCTTAAACTGTTAGTACTCCATGAATGTATCCTGTCAGGGACAGACTAATTTTGCTGACAAAGAAGCCCAGGAAGCTGTCAGGAGTATTGCTGTTATAAAGATACAGATTACCTGCATGCCATCACCTCTCTCACGATCCCCACTGCTACTCTTTTGGAATAGCTTAGCAAAAATCACCTACCTCAAGTCCTGGAGAGATGATGAGTTGGGTGATACCACAAATGGCAAACCATTCAAAGTATCTCTTTATTCATTTATATACCGCTTATATACTGGGTATACTGGGCATTGAAGAAAGCATCCTCCCTCTGTTCCAGACTGGGACTGATGTCTCCCAGATTCTGCAGCTCTACTGGGCCTGTATTTGTGTAACTTTCTTCTGAAAAGGGAGGTTAGATTATCAGTGATTTACAATGGCTGTCACTGCTGTTTTCTTTGTCTCCTCTAAAATGCCACCCTCCAGATAACTTTCAGAGTTCTGGAATATCAGCCCCTCATGTTTGTATCTTCTTTCTCCTCCTGATTCCTTTTATTTTCTCCATTCCTAACTCCTGAATGAATGGTGTGGGTTGGAGCACACTAGTCCAACCCTGCTGCCATAGGCAGGAACACCTTCCACTAGATAAAAGTTGCTAGAACCTCATCCAACACATCCTTGGATGTTTCCAGGAATGGGCATCTACCACCTCTCCAGGCAACCTGTTCCAGCATTTTTCCATCCTCACTTGAAAAAATTTCTTCCATCTAATCTAATCTAATAGTCCCTCTTTTAGTTTAAAACCATTACTCTCCATCCTATTGCAACAGGCTCTGCTGCAAAGTCTGTCACCACCTTCCCTGTAGACTACCCTGAAGTACTGAAAGGCTGCAATGAGGTCTCCATGGAGCCTTCTCTTCTCCAGAGAACAACACCAGCTCTCTCAGCCTTTTCTTATCGGAGAGGTGCTACAACCATGTGACTTCATCTGAAGTCCTCATCTGTTTTTTCTTCTTGGCAAAATGTTGTTTTGCCTAAGCCTGGATTTTTCTATAATTTGTATGGATTGATAGCTGTAGTATGAGAGTGAGGACACAAAGCTGCTTGATGTGCTTTCTTTGGCTGGCTCCAGTTTTATGGCACTGAAGTTCGCAGAATGCCTTTTGGAACAACATCAGACAGACTCTGCAACATAAACTCTATGTCAGAAGAACTAGGGAAAAAAAGACTAGTATCAGTAAAATAATAAGAAACATTGCAGAACTCTTTCCTCCTCATCTCCTTTGACCCCTTGCCCCAGCCCCCCAAGGCCTACCTGTGCAACATATGTCTGCATGAGTGCAGCAGCTGAAATAATGTCTGGTTGACACTGGCAATCTCTGTCCTTGGGAGAGGAATCCATGATTCTTGCTGCATTTCACATTTGGGATCACACTGCCAGCATCACCTTCTGTCCAAGGGCTCCATTGGCACACATATCTTAATGCTTTTTGAAACACTGGATGTGTCCATGTATATTTCAAAGGATAGATCACAGAACACAACTTTTTATGGTCCCATAATTATTACAAAGAACTGTGCTTGGCTGGCATACCTGACCTGTCAAGCTGGTTATGAGGAATATGATGTTGGAGGTTTGGATTTTGTTTCCTAACACTAGGGTTTTAAAATGAGTAAGAGCACATTCTGCAACAGGCTGAAATGCTACAAGGTTTATCCAGGGACCATCATTCTTCTCAGGACTGGGACTGTATTTCATAAGTTTTTCAGTACCGCTGTTCAATTTATAGCAATGGCCCATAGCTGGCAGCTACACTTTAAAAGAGATGCTTTCCAGATGCAGATCAAACCTGTCTTTGTGCCTTCAGATCTGAATTTTAGAGTGGTTTTGAACTGGGAGTTGACAACCTGTGAGTCATTCTGTCCAAGCTGGATCTGTTAGATTTAGAGCTTCTCAAAATATATCAGGTTGACTGACACATTTATATAGATACTGCCCCCATTCCAGACAGCTTAGCAGGATCATTTAAGAGCTGAAATACTGTGCAGTTGGCCACATTCTTGAATTGGGTTTCCCATAAAGCTTTGGAAGCATTGAGCAGTTGCTCTGCCTGCAATGTCTCCTTGAAACTTCTGGGTGAGAAAATGTTCTGTGGTTCCAACAGATGGCTCAGCAAGCCATTGCTGATTCATTCCCCCCTTTTGCTGCTCTGTTGCTGCAACAAAGGCAATTCCCAACATATTCACTGGTCAGTGCTTCCTAGAAAGGGGAACCATCCAAACAGCATGGAAAATCAGTACAGCCATTCTCAGGAGCTTTAATGATGTAAACCTGTCCACTGACAACAGCTCTAGTAACGGAGCAGTTCCATGATTTTTTTAGTAACTTCCCCACCAGCCATTCTAGTATTGGTGTCTTTAACATCTTTAACAGAAGGAATTACATCCCCCTCATAGCAGTCACACATCTCAAGAACAAGAGCAACCCTTCCACAGGAGCAGCAGGCACAGAGGGAATGCCAGGGAATGCCCAGGGCTGCAGAGGGTTGCTGTGACAAGACCAAGTGCTACCAGCACAACACCATCTCTTCTTCAGAGGAGGGCATCTTTCAGGTTCTGCATTTGTGCATTTTTAAGCATACAATTCACCTCTTTCATATACTGGCACAGCATATCTTACTCCACTTTGGTGAGCTGTATCCAGCTCCAGAGATCCCAGCAAATGCTACGAGAATTTGCTTTGTTCAGCCTGGAGAAGAGAAGGCTTCAAGGTGACCTAATTGCAACCCTCCAGTACCTGAAGGGAGCCTACAAGAAAGATGGAGATGGACATTTTACAGGGGGTTGTAGTGACAGGACAAGAGGGAATGGATTAAAACTGAGAAAGAGCTGATTTAGATTAGATATTAGGAAGAGTTTTTCACTTTGAGAGTGGTGAGGTACTGGAACAGGTTGCCCAGAGAAGCTGTGGATGCCCCATCCCTGAAAGTGTTCAAGGCCAGGCTGGATGGGGCTTTGAACAACCTGGTCTAGGGAAAGGAGTCCCAGCCCATGGCAGGGGGTTGGAACTAGAAGATCTTTATGGTGCCTTCCAACCCAACCCATTCAATGATTCTGTGATTCTATGATCTCGCTATTGGCTGGATCAACCCTGGATCACACAATAAACACTCACTGGAAGTAGCTCAGTATTTACTAGATTTAATGTAGAAAAGAGGCTTAGTTGGAGGCACTCAGATGCCAAGAGATATTAAATTAAACAAAATTTTTATCATGTATGTAATTATTTATTGAGCTGAGAATCCATACAAGATAAACAAGGTAAACAAAGTTTACACTATCATACAGTAAGCATTTCCAGGGCTTAATAAAAATGATTGTCACTCACTGTGCTTCACCAAAAAAAATCATTTTAATGAATAAATAATTTGATGAAATCAAAAAATATTTACAATATAAACAAATGAAAAAGCTTTGGATATATTAATCTGAGCATCCTGTCTTTTGCATTTTTAACTGCATTTCTATCAAGATTCTCTCTATGAAATGGTACAAAGTGGATAGAAATTACAACTCAACAAAGTTATCATGATTTGGTACATGTCTTTCTGTTAGTTCAGATAAGCTACATATGATTCCTTTATTATGCACATGTTAGAATACAAATATAACTAAAATCATATATTATCAAAATGCCAGACAGCATTCTCCACAGAACAGAAATGTACACTAGGCTGTGACAAGAACTGAGAATCACAGGCAACGAAATGTAACAGAAAAAGTACAAATTCCTTCATAAGAATATAGTTGTGCTCTCTTATTTACCAGAGGACTATGCTGCTTCACCACATCAATGGCTGAGTATGAATACGGTGTTCAAGGAGTGCCACGTGGTTCGGTGTAGGCTCACAGGGGTGCCAAGCAGCAGCTTCTGAGTGGGAATCGGGCAGTGCAAGCGGTTTTATAAACATCTTTTGGGGCTCTTAAAAAGAGCCAATTATACAAAGCAGTAGAAGCGTAACACTGAGAAGTCTTCATCTCATTTACACAGACATCATGAAGTGACTTGCTTTGTTTGTGGTAGTGAAAGGAGGAGCTTTGTCTGTGCTGTCTAGACAATCAGCCAGAATTCAAGTATTCTAAAGCCACTTCGTAGCAGAATTTGTATTGATCCTGAAAAATCAAAAGAAAACCACAAAGTCAATTACTGAAGAAACTTAATTAAAGAGGTCAATATTTCTCTCCTGTTAAAATTATTTACTATCAGCTGTTGTCAGTGGGAACCAATTTGCAAATCCAATTTATGTTCAGGTAAGAAAATCTTTATATTAACCAGACAATAGACACTATACATAGTAACTTATGGTACTGCTCATGTTAGATGAGTATTTAGCTGCTGTAAAACACTTCTATGAGAAAAACTGATTGCATGTAAGCAAATTGACTTGCAACCCTCCTGTCATCTGTGAAAATGCTCATGCAGCACTCAGTGAGAGTTGGACTTATTGAAATTCCTCCCTGGAAATGTTTATCTTAAAATAGACCCAGTGTTTAGTGCTTCCCAGATTGCAATTTTTATTTTAATGTCATTCAGACACTTGCTGCATTTCAGGGCAAGAGTACTTACTGTTGGTCCTCTCTGCAGCCCAGACCCAACCCACAAGACTGTGCAATAGCCTTGTGAGATGGGGCCTGAGTTAAATTAATTGGATTAATTCCAATTAATTTTTAGCAACTGCCAGTGATGCTCAAGTTAGCCTGGGTAACAGGAGAACTGTAAAGAGCCTAAGTCTTCAGGAGCCAGCCCTGTGCTTCAAACACAGACCTGCTGGTTTTATTTGTAACTGCTTGGAAACAGAGCAAGTCCCAGGGAAAGAAATCCCCTTCCTGAGGGGATGCAAACCCACTCTGCATCTCTGGGGACAAAGGGTCATGTCTTGGCCCCTTTCACGTCTTCAGTGGAATGGAGAGGACAGATTTGACTAACCTTTGTCCACTCTGAAACTTTTAAATGGTGCAGTCACTGGTGACTTCCCAGCTTTATGTGCATACATACCCCTCTCCTGTTTCTGTTCTTGCTACTCACAATGCTCAAAAATACTACAAATATTGAAATGAAAAAAAAGCTGAAAGAAATACTAAGTGCAGGTTCCCTGAATCTAAGGGCTCTGGCTTCTGAAAATTCAATTTGGGAACAATTGCCAGTTTTATGACTATTTCTGTTACTGAAATGCCTCTTTTGCTTATGCACTTTATTTGATTAATAAAGGATAACTAAGCACACATTGCCATTTAGGAACATTCTAAAGGATTAAATCTTTTGGCCTGTACTTGTGATTTTGGGTCACATTTTAGCTGAGAGTCCACTTAACATGCAAAAGGCCATATACTATTAATAAAATCAAAAAGCTATTAACAAGCATGGATAATTTAGAAGTTCTTTTGTATAGAAATGTCACATCATAAGAAAACAAGTCTTAGGTGCACATATAACCTAAGTGATGAGTGAGTTGTATGCGAGGGTTTAAAATCCTGCAATGTTCCATAAACTGCTTGTGTCTTCTTCAGAATGAGAAAAGAACAAAAAAAAAAAAAAAAAAGAAGAAAGGAAAGAACAGAGTATTATGTAAATTCCTTTTCTGCTTTTATTGCATATATATTTCTAAATAAATGCAAATTGTTCTATAACTACATAACAGATCAAAACAAGAGATCAACCACTCATCCATTTCTTCTCTTCCATGCTCATTTTATGCTGATTTACTGATCCAGCAGAATAACTGTCATTTTCAGTAAACTGAATACCTGTCTTAAAGAGCAGACATACCTTATTTCCCACTGTGTTCACTCACTAGTGTCCTTTGTACATTTTTATTATTCACTTGATGGTGGATATTAAAAGTCTCTTTAGACTAGCTAGCTTCAGAGAGGTATATTTAAATTTATTTTCTAGGACACCCGTGGGTAGGCCCAGTAACATTTCTCACCAAATGCTTCGGGCATTCCATAATAGATAGTTTGCAATATCATGTGTTACCTTTGTATGATAGTTGAAAAAAATCATTAGATTTCCATACTGTAGGGATGTGGCATTCAGATTTTCACACTTGGAGGAAAACCAAAGGTTTCAGTGAAATTAAGAGATGAATCTCTAAGTATGGATGGCAAAGACTGCCTTTTAACTAGTCAGAAAGTGCATGACGTGTATTGATAAAGCAGTCTTAAAACTGGTTTTTGTGAAACAATGTCATGATTTTGAGCATTTAATCTTTTACCATAAAATTTTACAAGGTAGATGAATATTACTGTTCTTCTTTTTCCAGTAGAGGAAACTGAGGCAAAGACACATTAATATAAGAAGGGTCATAAAGGATAAAGTCAGTAACAAGATCAGGAAAAGAACTTAAGTGTCCCAATTCCCTTTACCATGAAGCAATCTACATGGAAATTGAAACCTGGCTAATTCCAATATTTGTTCCTACGAGGTGGCAGACCACAACTGAAGAGCTGTCATTTTAACTCTGTGTCAGTGCATTATGTGATAATGGGAAAATTCCTGGTTGTACCTTGCCTTTATTCCTCTGTCTGTTAAAATAAGGAAAACAATACTGATCTCCTTCACAAGTGCTTTGAAATTTCCTAATAAAAAAGGCCCTACAAGGCCTTTCTATGCCTTCCAGACATTCTCAATACCACTCTCAATTTACTAAAAGGTACATTTTCATCTAAAATAACACATTTAGCTTTTTTGATTAAAAAAATTCTCAGCTGAGAAATGGAGACAACTGCCTGACAAATCTGGAGAACTGTCACAAATGGGAATTTATAGAGAGCATTTTCTTTAACTGTACTTCTACATTAGTAATTTTCTTTTTATTTCTATAAAATAAATGAATAAGAGATCAGAGAGTTCTGTGGGCTTAAGCTCTGGGAGGATGGAGAACAGCAGGCCTGCCAAATCCCTGTATAAACTATACTACATGAATGAAGTAGAAGGACATTTTTCTTAATGTCTAGGAAATAAAAATGTATGGTTCTCAGCACAATGATTCTTCTCCTGAGAATACAAACTAGAGGAAAAGAAGCCAATGAAGCTGCTCCCTCCCATCGCCGTGGAAGTTTGATAGTTTCTCACTGACACAAGACTCACAGTTCCACACTGCTGGCTCATGGCCCTGTGGTGCAGCTCGTGAACTCCCTCCTTGCTTTGCACAGCTGACAGCATCTGGCCTTTCCCCACGTGCCTGGCCAGAGCTGGGCCTAGGGGAGGGTTTGGGACTTCAGAGGCAGGCTAGGAGAGAGCACTGTGATGGGGAATGTGGTGGGAGACACTCTCCCCCAGGAGAGAGGAGGCACAGCCATCCATGTGGTGGAAAGGTGCCTCCCTACCTGCCTTCACCTGTGTGTCAAAGCCTTGCTCTTTCTGCCTATTCTCCCGTGTGTGCCACACTCAGTTCATCTGAGGGGGTCCTCTCCCAAAATTACAGCTGGTTGGACCAACTCAGTGAGATGTCTCCTGCCTCACCCTGGGCATGCTATAGAAAAGATGCTGAAATGACTCCAATTTGTTTAACCAGAGCTTGCAAAACTGGCTCAGATTGGGTTAATATCCCTAAAAGTGCCCAGATGCTGCTTCTTCCTGCTTGTGATACTAAATCAAATGCAGCTGCCTCTTAAGCAGCCACCTCTGCAGCAGGATGTTGTAAAAGTGTCTTTTATAGCCCAGGCTTCAGAACAGGGCATCAAGCTACACCCATCTCCAAGTACAAAACTACACACTAGAGTGTAAGAACCTGCTGGTTTAAGCTGTTCTGCAGCTCTTCTGGCATAGCAGCTGGCACTTCAGCAGTTCTCCATTTAGGAGAAAAGCTCATAAAACACTCTCTAGGAAAATAATTGCACATGGCCCCTTGTTTCTGAACTTCTTTAATCTTTCTATGAGATACAGCAACCATAATTAAATGCAATATTCTGGATGTCAAACTGAAATTCATGGCTTTGATAAATATTAGGCGATTAAGCTATTTATAAAATATATAATTTGAAAATCTGGCATTTAATTTTACATAACTATTATTTCTACCGTGCAAGGGCTGCTCTCCACTTGGTTCAGCCTGCTAGAAAAGAAAATTAATATGGATGTTCATCTGAAAGTTTAAAACTCTTAAAAAATTCAAACGAACAGAGACAAAGTCTCCTTGGGAAGAAAGCAGTGTAAAAATACTCTTACAAGTGAAGTGACTTCATTATCCCCTTTGAAAATGACTTGCTTGCTTTGTGAACAACTCCCACTGCAAATCCTGGAAATCTTACTGACTCTTCTGAGAAAAAGAACATTTTCTATTTAATGGTGCAGTTAAAAAAGCTCATACCAGAAGGTCCACCATGTTAGGCTTATTATTCCTCAGTGTCTTCACAGCATGGAATACGTCAACGGCCCTCTGATGTCGAAGCATTTCACAAACAATACTGATTGCACAAAATGTCCCACTGCGGCCACCTCCATTCCTGCAGTGAAAGCGATAAAACGGCTCCGTTACAATGGACTCTGTGTCACAAGTTTGTACAGCAACAGGGATGGCTCCAGAAGGCATGAGTTCCAGCAGGGAGAAACCACAGAACATTCCTGCCCCAAAGGCTGCTGAATTCTAGGCAAAACATGATTTTTAATTGGAATTGGCATGCTGAAAGATCTCAAAGCTATGATTCAGAAGTCAGCAGGCTGAAAGCCTGGAGGGAATTGAATGGCTGAGTTTTGCACCACCCTTCAGTGAACACTGGAGACAGCACAAAGAGGATGCTAAAATAAGGATAAAGTACTTTTAGTTTCAGTTCAACACTGCTTTGCATTGTAAACACACATGGCTGTAATGAGCATCAGGCCTGGAAATGCCACACAGAAAGCGAATCTTTGAGTTCTTTTATTCCAGATTCTGGTGCTTTCCTCCTGGACACAAAGGCATTTTGGAGGAACTGCAAAAGCACCAGAGGTCTCATTTGGGGGAGTCCTGGTGGCTGCACTTGGTATGGCACTGGGTGGTGCTGCCATGTCTCCCTGGCTGATTATCTCAGCTCCTGGCAGTAGGAAGAGGGGCTGGCTGCCTGGCAAGGACTGTTTCTAAAGGCAGATGTATTCCCCCTCCACCCACAGTTATCAGAGGATGAGAACCCGAAGCGAATTCTTAACAAAGTAGCCAGGCACAAATGTTCATATACGCGATCAAATACAGTATTTAATAATACTTTATCCCTGATTATTTTTAATCTTCAAGAGAATCTCTTTCTTTCTGGAAACCCCATTATTTCTACACTTATTCTAATCAGAATCTTTAGGCTGTGCTTCACTGGAAATAATAAACCTTAATAATTACCAGAGTGCAGACTAGTTAGGTAGCAGGTCTTTCAAACAAGCTTTGCAAATGGTTGATTTTCAAAGGAAGATACAACGTCGCACATCTGTCACATCCAGGCACTATGAAAAGAATGCTCTCTGCTGCCAAAACAGTGCCTATATTGTGGGACTGTTTGAGAATTTTAATTAAAATAAAGTCATTTAAAAGGATTATATTAGAGCTTTTTCTTTCTTTACTGCCTGGAAGTGACGCATGTGTGATGTTGTACAACTATTTAATATCATCAGCCACCTCAGAGATAACAGTAATTTGCACTTCAAAAGGGTCTTTTCAGCTAAAGATCTCAAAACATTAATTAATCACACTGCACAATGCTCCTTTGATGAAAGTATTATTATCCCCATACTACAGATGGGGAAACTGAAGAGCAATGACTTGTTCAAGGTCAGTGATAGTGGGAATTATTAATACATTCTTAGATTTTCCTCCATCGTTCTGACACAGGATCACACCTTCTGAACATGGTTTTCCTGTTAGCAGGTCCCTTCTCTATCATGGCAACATCTTTAAACAGATGTTTAGAGGAAGACAAATACAACGTCAACCGCTGAAGACTCAGCCTCAAAACATCAGGTACTTCTGAGGGCAAAAGCACATACAAGTATTAAACTGTATCAAAAGAAGGATGGTGGCAGAGTGGATGAGAGTCTGCATCAGTGGAGCACAAAGTCACAGGAGGACAAAAATATATACCATTATTAGAGAAAGGTAAGGCAATTACAGGATCATTGTAACTGGTCTATCATACCACTTTTACTCCTGTGCTTTATGCCTGGAAAATGAATCACCCCTCCAAAACTACTTATTTCTATGGTCCTTATCTGCAGAAATAAATGGTACATTGTTCTGAAGGCACATTTTTGATTTACTGCGAATAAGTATGCAACTTTCCCATTTGCAAGAGTCACTGGACATTTTTATATAAAATAGAGTTAACTCGAACCCATCATCTTTTCATAGGGCTCTAACAAAGGACAGATGGGGAGACTCATGAATCTACATTAAAATTACACAATTCCTCTTGCATTCGAAGCTTTTAAATGAGCAGTTGTATTATTTATTCAGTTACAGATTAGATAGATGCCTCTTCACCTCGTTACAAATCTTCTAAAGCCTGGCACAAATTTGGTGACAGTATTCCCTTATTCCTCTCTTCCGTTTCCAGTACTTACAAGCAATGTACGACTGTGCGTCCCTCTCCCCCGTTGTATTCCTCCTGCCACTTATCCACCTGACGGATGAGCTTCAAGAAGGAGCGTTTAGAAACTGGAGTGTCCCTGTACATGGGCCATCCCAGGAACTGGAACTGCTGCACCATCCGATAGCCATCCTGGGGCTGCAGAGATCCGGACAAAAGCAGGAAAAGTAACAGGATTTTGTTGGCACGTAATTTAGGTATTTGCAGCACTAAGGGAAGTTGTTGAAGCAGATGATTGCTGACAAACTGCTAATGTAATTTCAACTGCCCTTGAGGATTTATGACTTTCAATTTCCAATGGATTTATTAGAACAAGAGTTTTAAAACAGACTGCTATACAATAGACTAAAATATAGCAACAGTACATCTGCACAATCAAGCAAATAATTAATTAATAAGATAGGAGGAACTTGGTAGGAAAGACACAGCTGTGACTTAACTTCAATTATATACTGTTTTCATATATAAGCTTCAGTGTTTTTAAGAACGTTTATGTGTTTCTGTCCTTTTTTTACAAGAAAGGTCAAACCCTCTCAAGATATTTTGAAGCAGGAAACATTAAAAAAACCAAATGGAATCCTGAGATGTTTGTGGCTTATAAAAATATCTAACTACATTTTATTTTATTGTGTTCTACTGCAGCAGTCAGAACCCCTCTGGTGAAACGCTACTGAACGGTTGCTTTATGGTGATTTAAAATAAAAAAGGAGCACAGAACAAGTGATAGTGGCAGAAAACTACAGTCCTTTGAAAAGGGCATAATAAACATGCACATCAAAACTGGTTTTGTAGTCTGGAGTTTGCCACTTCTGTGCAAAGTGAGGGCATTTTAGTGCCACTCCTAAAATGAACAACACACAGAAATGTTGACATTATATTTTATTCTGTAGAGTAAGAAAGAGTTAACAGAGAGGATGTAAGATTAACACGATATGGGAGTAAACAAAACTGGATGCAGCATTAGGGTGTGCTCTCTAATTGGTTTTGTGTGCTTTATGTCACACTCTAGAATCTACTGATTTCCTGTCCTGTTTCTTTCAGCTGATGGACCCTCTTCCCAAAGCAGATCAGCCAGACCCAGTGCTTGCTGAACGTCACAGCCTGCTGGAGACTGTGTTTTTTATATTGTCACATTTACTGCAAATGCCAGGCCTTCAAAGTATTAAAGAAGTATTTGAAGCTTTAAAATCTGCTTCCCTGTGTGTATATTAACATGTTTTTGGTGTCTTTCCCTGTCCAGTGAGCTACCAGGTCCCAGGGAAGTTCTTGATTTTTTTCTGAAGGGAGTGCTGCTTATTCCTAACTACAGTTTTTTGGTGGTTGATACGAGTCCATTGCAAAGGCTCCCTGAATGGGAACAGGTACCTGGTCTGTGGTGGAATCTTTTCCCCACTTAGCTTTGAAGGACATGCCTTGTTTAGTCTTCTGTCAACTTTATGGGAGCATAAAAGCTGGATACAAGAACAATCTGCTTGCCCTTCTGAAGTGGTTACATATGTTATGAAGTGTGGTTAGTGGGAGAGGATCTTCACTAAGAGGCTGGGATTGCTATTGAAAACCATAACTAGCATTGGTGCACAGCTTTCTTCGCATAACACAGGATACAAATATACAAGATGGCTAATTTCAGACTATTGAAAACAGCACTGATTTCAGCATTTTTTGGATATCATAAAATCTGAATAGTGCATTTATTTCATTTGCATTTAACAGATTTGAGATATGTATTAAATTTTTTTTTTACTTATATTATACATAGAAGCCTTTTTTCCTCTCCATGACTGTGCTGTGACTCAGTATTGCGCCATTGCTTTCAAATAAATATGCTGAAAAATGAAGATGGTTCTATGTGAGTTTAGCTTTCATTTCTATGATTTGAGTAGACTCAACTCATCTACTGAGACAAAATTGTTTTGCAAATAAGATCCTTACTCTGGCTGCATTATAAATTCTGAATATCCGGCTGATGATGTCTTCTTCTAAGTCAGCCGATACAAACTCCACCTGAATAGGACCATGCCGGTGGACTCCATTTTCTGGCCAGTACTGAGGACAGAGCTATAGGAGACCATGGACAAAAAAGAACACAGTTAATCACCTTAAATTTCATGTTGCTTCAACATACTTTTCTGTATTTTAATCTGTCACACATGTACTACTGGAATTCTTGCACAGTATCTTTATAAAATACACGATGCACCAAGTTCGGTTTTGAGCACTCTGCTTTCATAATGCTTTTTCATGTACCTAACATGCTGTTCCTTGCTGCTGTACTTTCAGTGTCTGGTGTTTGGAGTAAAACACTTCTGACACTCAATGTTAGTTCTACAATATATTAAGACAAGACAGGGAGAGGCTGACAAATATTGTTGTATCTTGGAGGCAGTGGAGGCTAAAGACCAAAGGCCTGGGACCTCCAACTGCCCTGAATAGTTGCTAATAATTCAAACTGCATGTGACTTATACTAGGAAAGGTACATAAATTCTCAAAACTCAGGATTTAACTTTCACATGTTTCACCCGTGACCAATGATATTGGCTAATATTAGCATTGCATTAAACTTTCAATAATTGCTTACTTTCATCTTATTAGCAACACCTGAAAATATTAATTATGCTTTCTTCAGTTCTCAGAAAAAATTACTTCTAGGTATCTAAAGATCACAAAGTAAAATTACTATTATCTTGCATGGTTTTAGTGTCTAATAATATGACAATGGCTTAATCCAGGAACCAATTACCATCTGTGTTAATACTTTAAAGATTGAATCAACACTTTGCAAGAAGGTTTTTGAAGCTAGAATCTGCCTGTCCATTTTTTTTTCATGAAAATCGTAATGATTTTTTTTTTTTTTGCCAGGGATATTTAGAGCAGTTCGAGCATGTAGCTTTTGTAAGCATCCACCAAAATTAAATATGAACTCATTAAATTTTGTTTGCTTGCAGAAGCATTGATGTCATATTTGGAACTTTTTATTTCAATCCAGTAAAACAGCTGTCTTCATTCTGCTGCATTACTGTTGGTGATCCAGAGCTGAGCTGACAAATCACATTTACTCCAGATGTTGCTTTGCATTTCTTACAATACTTAGTCCTCAACAAAGCTGTTTAGAGATGACTACATTTTAGGAAAACATGATAATTTACTACACCAATTAAAAAAGAAAACAGGGTCTGATTTACAGGAGATCACTTTAACAAGTTAAACCCAGAAATTTTAAGCAGGAAAATATATTTTCGTTTTTTTTAACCCTCCCTATGATGTGGTCTGCTGAGACAATTGCTTTCCAAATATTGTCTAAATCTTACACAATTTTTTATTATGAAATATGCTGGTGTACAGGATAGCAAAATGCAATGCATACAACTGTTGCAAATGCCAGTGCTCAGATCATTTAACATGTGCACAGTTTAGTACACATCTTTCAAATACACAGGAATACAGTTCTAACAGATCTCTGAAAAATGCTTAAATGATAATAAGCAGAGCTGTTTGCTGGGGCTGTTTTAGGAAGCTATGATTTTCAAGTTCTAAAGAAACCAAAAGCATTTAAGTCTGCACATTTTGTATGCAAGTGATGCTAGCAACTCTCTTCAAGTCAGAGCCACTGTGAAGGGTTGAATTTCATTTCCCAACAGAGCACAACAATCCACATAAATGGTAATATCTAAACAGAACTGTAAACACTTCATATATACATAAATAATAATCATAACAGTAATTATTAATAAATCTGAATGTAATGTGTGTTTTTAATAAGCTTTGCCCTCTCTCCACTTCTGTTTGCTCTGAGGGTTTTGAGATTTATTCCTAATGAAAAGATTGTTACTCACATTAAGAGGTAAAAGGTTTAACATACTGCACAGGCAGGTGCATTAACTGCATATCCCAATAGTTTTTAAATCCTGTGAGGCTAATACATGCTTGGAATAGCCATGCCCTATTGTAAATTCAAAACACAGCCAACAAATTAAAAAACACTCTGTTCAGCAGTCCCTAACAGTCTGTCTCCCTTGAGTCTTTCCTTATTCACTCAGAAAATAATCTTAGATTCATGAATAAAAGTTTTGTCTTTCATTTCTATTTTTCCTCCCTGTAGACAGTGCAGGGCTTAGAATCAGAAATTCAGTCTTTAAAACAGTGTGTGGAATTCCTACATGTTTCTTTGAAAGACCAAAAGTAAGATCAGTATCTTTTAAAAAAAAATTCTACATGTTAAAAAGAAGAGGAAACATTTTTTAAGTATATGCAATACCAAACAAAGGTAAAAAGATTCTTGATCATTAAATGACCTGCAGTCTGCTCTAAAAAATTACAATTGCTCTTAACCAATAATTAACAAATATTTACATATTAAGAATCCAGATTACCACCACATTATTCCAGCAGAGGGCTGGTGCAGTTTGTTGGAACTAAGGAAATTATATCTTTGTAAGAACTTGGAATTGTGCAGTTGTGAGCCAGGCTCTGGGACACTTAGTGATTAATCCTAGTGATTAAATTGCCAACCAGTAGGTTCAGTTTTCCAATTTTCTGAACAACATGTACAGCATGTGCAACTCTTTTGTAAGGTAATTACATTCCCCTACACGTTTTGTTGCCCTCTTTTCTGCTCCAAAGGACACTTAGTTTCCAATCTTTAGCTCCTCTCTCCTAGTTTACTTCCTATCTCCTTGCTAATGACATCATTTTGTACAACACGCAGCACAGATTTTCACACTGGGAACACCAAGGTGACTGACCTGTTTCAGGCAGGCTAAGGAATAGCTGTTGGCTTCCGTTTATGATTTTGTCCACTAGAGCATTTTTCAGACTTGAGTCAGAATTCTACAACCATAATTTTTGGGTTTTAGCAGCCCTTTCCGAAACATGTTCTCTTACAATAACTTATAGGTGCATGCACTTAGGTGTGTGTGCACTAACAGTTTGGAGGAAAAGCTGCTGATTTATTCCTCTTCCCCTGTGAGTATCTGCAAGCTACAAATCAGTGTTTTAGTGTGTAAGTATTTAATGTTGTTTTTACAAAACTAATTACATCCTAAAGCTGTTCTGAAATGCTGAGGCACCAGCACTCATCTTTTAAATTAAGCATTTTTCTGGACTTACTTGTGCAGGATCCACATCATTCAACATAACTACTGAAGTGCAGTGATAATCTAGGACCAGCCTCCAGAAATCTTTGACGGTATTTGGTAAGGGATGCTGTGTAACTATAAAAGCTGATGGTTGCTTGTAGCTCTGCAAAGAAGTAACAAGATGATGAGAAGAATGGCAAGAGAGAAAAAATCCATTTAGCAGAATGTCAGTCATAGCCCCAAAACTTCAGGACTGAAAGCATTATTTCTATTTTCTGTATAATTAATATATTGTTTTCAGCTCTTTCCTGAGATCTTATATGCTTCAAAGTTAATAAACTGTATTTGGGCAGGATATAACTTCTGCAAACGTTATATTTCTAAAATGTATTTCATGCCACAGGCATAAAATAAAATCATCAGAAGCTTTTGCTTCCAATGTAACTCCTACAAGATTTTGAGCAACGGGTTTGTTTTGAGCTGTTAATGGACAGATTAATCTCAGCTGTTTGCATTTAGCTCTAAATTTGAATGATGCCTGTGAAAGGAAATATCTAGTTGTTCTTCAGAAATATTGTTGAAATTCTGGTCTATCTGACAGCAGCGAAGATACCCAGGGGATAAATTTCAGTGCTCTTTGTTTCTTTTAGTACCAGAGTATGTCATTGACTGAGCTGTTTGCTGGAACTTTTCCATTGTGGATCTCAAACCAGCATTTTCACTTACATCCTTCTGAGTGTTGAAAGCTACCATGGCCATACTGGGGCAGTTGTTGGGAGAGGGTGCCACTGCCTTCATTAAGGAGGGTGGAGAAGTCTCTACATGCCTTGAACTGAACCATTTGCAGATCCAGTCAGATCAGCTACTGCAGGCAAATGGTTGCATTCCTGGGGCTGTCCTGTGCAGGGCCAGGATTTAGACTTTGACTAGGCAGGTGCCAAGAGGATGGTGCCAGACTCTTTTTGGTGGTGCCCAGAGAAAGGACAAGGAGCAATGGCCATAAGATAAACCACAAGAAGTTCCAACCTCAGGGTGAGGAGGAATTTCTCTATACTGAGAGCGACAGAGCACTGTAACAGGCTGCCTAGGGAGGTAAAGGAGTCTCCCTCTCTGGAGACATTGAACATCCACCTGGACACGTTCCCGTGTCACCTGCTTAGGGTGACCCTGCTTGGGGGTCAGACCACATGATCTCCAGAGGTCTCTTCCAACCCTAGCAATTATGGGATTCGGTGATCCTTGTGGTCCCTTCCAACTCAGGATATTCTATGATTCTATGATTGTTCTTTTCACAGACAGTCACTGAAGAAACCACAAAAAATGATTCCACTGTGTTTTGGGTACTGATGCAGACATGCAAAATTTTGGTTCTTTGTTTCAGCACATGGCAACCAGTAGGTAATGATGCTGCTCCTACATTAGGCAGATGCTTTCTATCCTACAGGTACTGCCTTGCTGGAAGGTTCATGCAGATGAAAGATGTCCAAAGGGGTCTCCATTAATCACTCAATTAGAAGCCTCAGCAGTTTTTATGGGAAAACTATTCTCAAACTCATTCTGATACTGAGTAACAAAAACTATCCTTGCTACCCCTTTTTCTTGAAGTGAGCTCTAAAACGCTTAAATGAGGTGATTCAACAACACCTCAATGGATCCAAGTGGAGAGAGGGAAACAATCTTGCTTGCTGGAGATTGAGTGTTCAGAGAGATGGACAAATGTTTGCTCTTGTCCATCAGTGCAGGGATGCTGCAGAAGCATGCTTCAGATGGAAAGCAACCCATATCACCTCCTCCCTTGGAGCCTTTTGCCCAGACACAGGTCTGTATGTAGCCCATCATTTCAATAGTGAAGAAGGGAAGCATCTTCAAATAGAAGCATCTTATTAAGGCCCTGCTCTTTCTGAGCATTAGTTAATTCACAGAACAAAACAGGACTGAAGTCTCCAGGAAAGAAGACAATGTAATGGCACAGTCACAGACCGCAGATTAAGGCAGCTCTGTTCTAATATGAAATGTCATTGACCTACCGTGAGAAGCTAGACAAGTCAATTACACTTCTGTTCTCAGTTTCTCTATATAGATAAACACAAAGACAAATTTTCCTACATTTTCACAGGAGTGTTTTGAACTTCAGCTTATTTTAGGAAAAGGCTTTGAGAACTTGGAAGGAAAGAAATGAAAAAACTGCAATAAACTGTTATTACTCTAGCTTCACTTTTTAAAAAGGCCATTTACAATGTGTTCCTCCCTTACTAACCTCTGTTTTCTTGTTGTTTATGTGTTTGACAAACGTAATGACTATAGCTGTAAATTGTCAAAAATAGGCTATAAATATCTACAGACTGTAAAGGCAGTTTAAGTGTCTTTTTACTGTTACTCCATTACAAGGATTACAATTGCCATAGATGCATTTGGGAAAAAACTCCACACACACATGAAGAGGAACCATTCATTCAAACAGAAATAAACAGGAAGGTCTAAAGTAATGGCTTGTGTACTATCTTGTGTTGACAGACAATTATTTTTTTTGTTAATTACCATTTAAATTATAAACAGAGGGAACTGAAATATTGCTGCAAACCTTATTATTCTATTTAACTGCCTGTATCTCTTAATAGGTAACTCTTGTTTTCCTAGGCCAGATGGTTAAAAATTCAAGCACTAGGGAGAAATCCAGACACATTTAATTTATCAGAACTCCCTGAATTGCTCTCTGAGCATGGCTTTGGAACCTTGGCTGTGACATAACATATGTGTGATCCTAAATGTACTTGGGAGTTTAAAGATTTTGTGCCATGCTTCTGGGAAACAAAACAAGCTAGAAGGTTTTCCTTCTTATGCTGACTCCATTTTCTAGCACGGCTCAGTTTGGAGGGCTGCTTATTGCCGTTTTATTATTAATGATGTGGTGGAGACTTACATCCATCAGTGCAGCATTGATGTAGTTACTGCTTTCCCCATCTATCGTGATGAGGAAAGGCAGGCATCTGTCTGGAGGCAGCACATCCATACAGCGATTCTTTTCGTGGTTTCGCGGCAAAAGAGCGATGCTGCAATCTTCAACACGCAGCGTTGGAGTCACCATATTTAAAGTCTTTCAAAGAGAGTAAACAATGCAACGGAAAAATTAACACAGCAGTGAAAGCAACACAAAATATTTAAGAATAGATCAGCTCAGCCTTCAGCTTCAGTGGGAATCAATATGCAGAGAAATGAAAACACATCACAGTCAGCAGGGTTTGGAAGCAGAGAAAGCCTGGAAGCACACGATTATGAAAAATAATCTCAAAGACAGCTGCGGAATAGCCTGCCTTCTGGAGAAAGGACAGTGGAAGGACTGACATGCTTCCCTTGAGTAAGAAGAATATTTTACTACTACCCCACTGCATTATTTTATGATTCAGCATAACTCAGTAGAGATGCGTGACATGCTATTTTTCCCTTTTTTGCCGTCTTTCCCTCATAGACCTGTTACAAAATTCATATGGCTATAAAAACTTAAGCATAAGTCTTCACTATAGCTGAACTCTACAGCTTCTAAGCCATGTAAGCCACTACTTACCCTAAATTCCTCTTTGATCTGGCTCGAGTTTGTTTGAGGATCTAGTTTATTCATTTCATAGTAAGCAGACCTAACTTGAGAAGCTGGAATAGATGTGTCCCCACAAAGACAGGCTTCCAGGATAGCATCATGGATGAATACATATTGTTCCTGGTTAAGCAATTAAAATAGATAGTTACTGACATGAACTGCATAGACCATTAGTATTTTGGTAAATAAAACATAACAACTAATATGGTTGCTACTTCACTCTTCAGTTTACCAGCACTGAAGCAAGACCAGAAGCAACAAGCACAGTTAAAAAAACTTTATCTCACTCATTCAGAAATGAATATATAAAGATTGGCTTAAACTAGCTACAAGTAGTTAGAGAAGTGCAGTAACACTCCATAACAAAACTCATAATGTTTCTGGTTTCCTCATTCCCCTGGATGGTTCTGGAGATGCTAACATGAAAATAAGCCTCAACAGATGTACTCCAGAATGAATCCTTCCCAGAGAGGAAACATTCCTGATTTTCCTTATTTTTTAGGAAATTGTGAACCTTCAGTGAAGCATAACTGTGTGCTTGTCTGGGCAGGGGCTCTTCAGGTTTGTGTGGAGATTATTTTCTTCATGTGACTGAGTAAACAACTTTCTGCAGGGTGACAACTACGAAGCTCTATCTTTATGGGCCAGAAGAGTCTTTTTTCTTGCAAAGCTGTATTCCAGTAAAGAAGCAATACCTCAGTCTGCACCATGTTAACTCTCCGGGATCGAAGCTCTCTCACGCAGTTGTAGATGTCTACAACGCCTTCTCGTTCTGCCATATCTAGCATGATGTCAATGACAATGAAGCATCCAGTTCTACCAGCACCAGCACTGAAGTAGAAGAAGAGCACAGTTAATGTGCAGCAGTGTATCGGAAATGTAAAAGGTGTAAGGGTTCATCTCACAGCTGCTTGATCAATTGGACAATTACTGAAATTGAGCTGGGCATTTGCAGGACTTCAGACTCAGCTTTTTTACTCTCATTTATATATTGTCTATATGTTTGTTATATATACCATATACGTATTCTTGTTTACAGATAATTTTTGAGTACACCTCCAGTGGCTTCAGCAGCCTGTGTGGGGGATACACAGTAAAGGAGAAGCAAAAATAGGTCTTGAGTTTAATGCAAACCACAACAGAGAGATTTCTGTTTTACCTACCTGCAATGAACAACCAGAGGCCCAGCATTTGGTGGACTCTTGGATTTGACCTGCCGTACAAATCCCAGCAGGCCCGTGGCATGGTATGGGACACCATGGTCTGGCCAGCCCGTGAAGTGGAACTGACGTATTTCCCGAATCTCATGAGCACCTCTCTGTTGAAAAGACAAGGGTTGAAATCTTCAAAAGCCTGAGCCTTGCTGAAAAGCACCCTCTACCAACACAGTCTGTACAGACTGCTGCAGAGCTTCCTCGTAGAAGGAGAGCAAGCTCAAAGGTCAGATATTAACTGGTTTCAAAGCCTTCCAACAAAATTAAGTAAGTAAGCACTAGATTGGTCAGAAACTTTTAGCAATGAGAGAAATGCTCATCTCTACATTTAAGTACTAGGCTGCTTTGCAAACTGTGGCCTTAAGATGCATGCCATGTTCACAGAACAGGTCAGCAGCAAGGCTGAACACAGAGCACAGATGACTTTTTTATTCCCACTGCCCTCCACAGGGGTTTTGCTGCTGACTTTAGGGCACTACAGCTTCAGCATAATTTTCCTTATCATTTGTCTCCTTCACTGGTCTGAAAGAAAAAGCAGAATAATAGGAAATCTTTCTGCACCTTCAATCATAGGGGTTGTGTTTGTAGCCCTCCACATGCTCACCCTTCAGGTGATTTGCCACAGTCTACAAGGACATGGATATGGTGAGACAGGTATGAATGAGAAGCTGATTGTGTAAGTAATTTCCCATGTGACTTTGGGGAGCAGTCTGGATATTAGAAGTGTGTATGATAAGTTTTATTTTCTTACAGCTTGTATTTTCCCTTCCCCCTCTAAAAATGTAGCTGCCAGTATTTTATTCTCCTTAGAAATCCACAGACTGGAGGCCATCATACACAGTTCATATGCAAACAGCAAAATTATGGCACATCATGTCTATGCTGGACTAAATGTCAACAATATTAGTAACTGCTAGTTTACAGTTTTTCTTCTTAAAGATGTTATTTCCTGTCTTGAGACGGTTTGCATATAAAAGATTTTATTCTCTTTGAATAATAAGTGATATAAGCTTCCTAAGTTACTGCTATTATGCATGAGTCTGGGATTTTTAGTGGTGGAGAAATTTTGGACATGCCAGTGCTACAGGACTAGAGAGGACTTAGTGTATGTTGGAGTCTTTGATGCTCTGACAGCTCAGGCTGGGGGTCTGTGGAGACAGGGCATCTGCTCAGAGGAATATCTCATCTCCCCTGGAAACTGACACAAAAAGGCAGGCAAGGTAGATGATTAAGAGCATATGAGGCAGTGGTGTGGACTAAGGAGATCACACCCTTGAAACAGAAATTATCTTATATCCTAAAACCCAATTTTAAAGCATAATGAAATCCAGGAATAGACCAAACAATCTGCATTTTAATACAGTCTAGCAAACACATTTGAATACAATTTGGTCCCTGCTCTTTGGGGATTTTAGAGTGTGTTAGTTAACACATCTCTGCTACTGTAAGCAAAGCCTTCAACTCTGTAAATAGCTCTGCTTAGGTGAAGGTAGTGCCTCAAACACTTATATTGCTTGTAACAACTGCCCATGACCCCCAAAGAAACAAAGATGCCATAGAAAAAAGCAATGCCATGACTGTACAAGCTGAGGACTGAAGTGAGAATCCCATACAAATTCTTCAAGCAGTATACAGCTGAGATTTTTAAACTATTTATGAAAAACAAACTGCCCCTCCAAAGCAATGTGCCTGGCTGCTACACATATCAGGTTATGTCCTGTACATCCTCTGCCTTAGTTGTGAAAAGGCTGTCTGTCAGGCTGACTGCATTTTTGTCTGTCATTGTTAACAGCTACTTAGGAAAGGTTTTGCATATAGGATACTTTTATAATGAGTTTTCTTAATATATCTACAAAGGAATGATTTTTATATCTAGCTTTCCTGCTGGTTTCTAAACCCAAAATAGCACACAACTGCATGAATCATAAAAGCATATACTCATCTGGGAAAGACTATACATCTGAAACAAACAGAAAATGGTGTACAGTGCTAAACCCTAGGATGTTAAAGAATTCTACAAAAACTTATGCTGCTGCTGTATGTTACTATTCATGCATGACTTACTCATCTGAGTTAACTGCTGTGCTGTAAAGAAACTGCTCCAAAGGAACTGCTTATTCACACACTGCAAAGCATATCTAGGAAACAGTCTTCAAAATCAGACTGCACTTTTGGCTTCAATTTTCTCAGCATTATCCCCCTATTACTCAACATCCATTTAAAAAAAAAACCCAAAAAAACCAAACGAAGACTGAAGTAAGTGATCAATTTATCTTCAAGCAAATCAACTTCTAAATTGTACTTTATGGGCAGGTATGAGATATTCATCAACAAACAGAAAGGACGGTTAGAAGGGACTAGAGGTCTTGGAGAATTTGATTCCTCTGATTTTTTGAACATTTATGAGGTACCTGCAGGCTACAATTAGATCCTTCTTACCCCTCCTTCTCATCTCTACCACAATGGACAAGGCCAGATCTCTTAACTCCACCCTTGCAGTTCATATGTGCTAAATCTTTAATCATTCTGGATTTCAGATGCTGTCCCCAGAACTCACACTGTACTGACACAGGAGGTTAGGCCACCTAAGGCAAAGAACTCTGCAATTTTTTTCCTGTTGAATTACTGTAGTTCCTGTTAGTGAAATCTGCAAGTCCTTTGGAATGGAGGCTCCAGTGTTAAGTGTTACAATACCACCTTTCAACTAGTATTATCTGCATGTTTGGTTACGGTGCTCTCTGTCACATCATGCACCTTGACTTTGGGATGGGGAAAAGTACCAATCTCAGTACATCAAAAATATAAATTTGAGAGAATTATGGTGAAAGAGATGTACAGACTTGATGTTCCAGTACCATTGGAGGAGTTAAACAATATGGAAAATAGAGTAAAAACAAATGTACTTCACTCAAACTACAGTGACACTGCTTTTAGAGGCTTACTGAAAAACTACCAACTATTAAAAAGCAGTGTCTAAATGAAATCTTTCCAGATGGAGATTTTTAAAAAGAAATAAAATGTTTAGTGCCTTTTATCTCTATCTGTTCTAATGCACTTATTCAAGACAGTTTGGTTATGTTCAACTGTAAAATCCTCTAGGTCTTTTCTTCAGTCCCAGTTAAGAAGTGAAAAGCTAACATCAAAGCATGAGCTTAAAATTTGCAGAATAGAAATCAACCAATGCTTCATCTACTTCAAAGTGCAGCCAACATTTCTCATCTATTTATTAAAAATACCTAAATGCAAGGAAATAACAGGCTTGAGTGAATTCAGTCTACAATATGTATAGTGGTAAACATGATACAATATTTCAATTCATTCAAATCACGTAATTCTATTATCATTACCCTCAGGTTGCTGTATTGATGCATATTTAAGTATTAGATTGAAGAATAAAACAGGAAAAAAAACCCTAATTCCTTTGTTACTCTGGATGTGTGTACAGAGACCCTGTGGGGTAGTCTTTTTGGCAGTTTCAGGTACGTGGGTGCAGGATTCTTTGATGCTAAATATTATGTTCTTCAATCCCATAAATGAATTCTAATTCATCATTAGAGAGAACCAATAAATCATGGGTACTGCAACTAAATCAAAAGCAGCTTTCTAAGCTAATTAGTTGAAAATCTACTCATGGTGATGGAGCATTACTTGGTGTGCCATTAGGAATATCTAGTCTTACCAAGGAGGCCCTTTCCTTGGTGTTCTGCAACTCAAATGGGTCCTGATACATACAATTAAAACATTCCTGTTCTTCAATGAATTCTGAATGAAACTGCTGACTTGACACAAAATGCATGGTATGCTTCACTGTTGACTGACCCTGCGTGTTCTCGCTTTCAGTGAGTATCTTATTTGTTATTTCTGTGTTTTCCATATATTGCAGCCGGGGAACTGCAAGTTCTACAGGCTACAAAGCATCAAACAAATGCATGGCATTACTCTAACGAACAGTAATACAGCATGCTGACTGGAACTCTCCATGTAGGGATGAATTCCATGTGAAAAGGGGAATTGCCTTGAGAAGAACAGTCATTTGTTACAACTCTGTCTCTGCAGACCAGGCGTGCCCTGGCCCAACAAAAAATCGTATTCTCTACCACAGACTTCTGAATAATGCTGCATGCAGCCTCTGGTACAGACAGAAAATGATAGTGGGGAACGTAAGATGGGAAAGCAGCACAAATGTGTTTTTCAATTGATTGCTGGGAGGGAGGCTTCGATTTCTCCTAGGTAAGGAACATCACTTTTTCTAACTCAGGCAGGGGCCAACAGTGATGAAAAGCACAGAACAGCTGCTGCATTTGAAGAAGAAAAACACAGATTACCATAAGAGGGCGGTAGTCGTTTACCCGAAAATACCTACAAACCCAGGATGACAGTCAAAAGATTTAACTTTCCCTTGCTGAATCTGTATGTAAGTTACTTTGGCAGATACCAATGTATTTAAGAAAACTGAATTTGGAAACTTACCTTTTCTACAGCAAATGTTCGAATCACATATTCAGCCAGCAGCTCCGTTTCTATTAGGGTAACTTTAATGTCTTTATATATCTCTGTGTCATCTGGCCAGTACTTGCAGCATTTGACCTTTAAAAGATACAAAAGAAATTAAGGTTCATTTATTTTAGAAGGTTCATACAGAATCCATTTTGCATTCTGTGTAATGATTTCTGATTTAAAGTGCAATCATGCACAGAACAGTCACATTTTCTGCACCTGTAAATGTTTGAGGGACATTGCCTCTTCTCTTTTTAAATCAGCTTTCAGAGTTTCACATGAGCTTTGTGTTGTGCTTAGTGAAGTAAGGCAAATTTGTTTGGAGCACAAAGGATATTTATGCCCTGCACCGTTTTCTGTTGTGGTAACTGTTCATTTCCTGTGCTTTCCAAAGCAGAGTGTGCCCAGAAGGACAAATACCACCGGAAGTATTTTCCCCAAGCTCTACTTGTTGATTTGTCTCAAAAATACTTTTCTACCTTTTAAAATAAAAGTGTTGTGCAGACAGGAAGGAGACCTCATGGCAGTTCACAACTTCCTCCTGAGGGGAAGAGGAAGGACAGCCACTGATCTGTTCTCTGTGCTGACCAGTGAGGGACCAAGGGAATGACCTGAATCTGTGTCAGGGGAGGTTTGGGTTGTTTATCTGGAAAAGGTTCTTCCCCCAGAGCATGGCTTGGCACTGGAAGAGGCTCCCCCAGGGAAGTGGTCACAGCACCAAGCCAGACAGAGTTCAAAAAGCATTTGGACAGTGCTTTCAGGCACACAGTGTGACTCTTCAGGATGGTGCTGTGCAGGGCCAGGAGCTGGACTTTGATGATCCTTGGGGATTCCTTCTAACTTAAGATATTTATTGTATGATTCTCTATTTTTAGAAAACCACCTGTTTTCTCAGATTAACTTTCCAAAGGAACTGATGAGAGGTCAAATAGCAAAACTCAGTGCATGAAGTCAAGAGCTGAGTTTTATGCCTGGGCTTTAACTATTATAACTCCACATAGCTTAACTACTAATTCATGGGATAACTCTAAACATTATGGGTAGGATTCATCTCACTTAGCTCAACCTAAACTGCTAGTTTTTAAAAGTGGGTGTTTTGAGGACTGTATATGATGATGTAGATTACTGACAGACTTAAGAATTTTCTCCTCCTTCCCATTTGTGTGGACAAAGTGGTGGGCTGGGAAGCTAGCACATTACTTACATCTCTCTTTTACTCTGCTTTATCATGGTAATAGCTACGCTATCACCACTGCATCTGGCCATCATCCAGTAGTGCAGTACATGCTAGGAGCGGCATCTGTTATACATCTGCTGCATGGAACAGTTTCTCTCCTTATCTCACCAAAGGGAAAATTTAAAATTATCTTTTAATACATGTAAATCTAGTTTACCTAAATATGCACTTAAATGAGTCAGGTAAAAAACCTGAGTGCTTTAAATATTCAACGGAAAACTGATAGAAAAAAAAAATTAAACTTCATAACTGATAGGAGTATTTCTCAGACCTATTTTCATGCAAAAATATTTGGATTACTACCATGTTTAATCCTGAGCAAAAGGTAAAACAGATGAATGTGTGTATAAACATACATTGAAAACTGTAATGCAGGATTCAAATTATTTATTTATACAAACTCCAGGTTCAGTATAGAAAGGATTTTGCAGAGAATCAAACCCTGTTCTGTCAAGAAGAAAACACATTTTCTTAAGCGTTTGTTTCCAATGTTGCTGATAATTGTGTACAATCCTTCTTTACTGTCTGGATAGATGGGAGGTCTTGCCACATAACAGTAATGACATTGGCTGATAAAATAAAAAGTTTGTCCAGGCAGGGTCAGTAGTTCTGGCCCTTTTTCTGGCTCATTAGCAGGATAAAATTTAAATTTGAATCGAACTGAGTTGAAGGGCTGGCAAAACACAGCCCCACATCAGGATCCTCTTCAGAGAAAAAGAGTAGCCTGGTCAGAAGCCCTGGCTCCCAGCCACCAAATTATACAAGCACCCTAACAGCTTGTTCCTGCTTACACAGCTGATGGAAAGCTCCTAGAGCAGAGCTGAAGTTCAGGTTAGCATTATAAGCAGGTTTTTATTTATTTTTCTGTGCTTGCCTTCAGACCTAGTAACCACAACAGTATTGGCTAAAAAAATTTCTTTATAGTCTTCACATTTCCTCTGGTATTAAGGGTGGTTTCAGGACAACTGGCAACACCAGAGTTCCCTTCCATGGTGAGAGGCTTGGAGCTGGGACCCTGGACAGTGCTCGGCACTAACAGAGCAAGGGTAGCAAGACTGCTCCCCCCACCATGCTCCAGAGCCAGAAAGCTGACAGGATGCCAGAGAGGAGAAGGATTCCATCAGCCAAGGACCAAGCTGAGGGCCATTCCCAGGATCCCTAACAACAGGCTCTCTGACAAATGAGTATTCATCTCTAAAACATGTCTATCCAGTGTAAGCAATGAATAAACATTGCAAAAGCATTATACATTGCTGCAAGCAGTTTAGTAGTTATTGCTGCTATCTATTGTTGCATCTACTTGATATTTATTCAGATCTTATTTTGTTCAGATGTATTTCCAAAAATCCTCTCATAGAAGCTAAGTGAAAAACATTGAATGCTCATTGTTTTGTCTGTGTTGTTAAAATAATCCAGAAAATTCACATTGTTCAAATCCCTCAGGCCAGCAAACTGACCCTTTTACAGCCATTGCCAGAAGCACTTAGAAACAGGGTTTTCCCTCCTATGGTTAAGATGACTTTTTGACTCTTCATGAAGAGTTAAGACAATTCACACTGCCTCTGGGCTGGAGCAACACACTGACAACCCCTTCTCTGGAGCGGGTTCCCTTTTCCTGCCTGTTCACATATCTGTTCCATAGGTGGAACCTGAACCACATGGAGAGGGCCAAGGCATGTAGGAAGGGAGCAGCTGCAGCCGTGATCCCAGGCACAGCACTGCTCATCAGCACGTCTCTTGCTTGCTAACTTTAGCCTCGTTTCTTTCTGATGGGCGCCTGCCATCCTTGAAACAGCTCTAGTTTAGCAAAATAAACAATTGTGGAGGGGCTGGGAAGCAATCTTTGCTGAATTAAATTGCTCTTTCCTTGAAGGAAAACATACCTGTTTCTAACTTGGTAAATCCAGACTGTCTGGATTACGGCCAAGAACTAGGGACAATTCGGAAAGAACAATTTAGAACAGCACGGTCTCCGTGTTCTTATGCCTCAACTGCTGGATTTGATTCCACTCTTTTTTAATCCTTATTTAAGATGATACAGTGGAATAATTAGGGAAGCATTGGGAGATGTTGCACAGAAGTTATAGCCTTTGTGCCTCATGCAGCTTGGGCCCGCCAGGGATTTCTTACTCTGCTGCACAGGGGATTTTGGGCACGGAGCAGACTGGAGCTGAGCAGAAGGATCCATGACAACACAATTTCCTGAAAACTCTCCCAAGTGGAATAGGGGCTGTGAAAGCCATAGGAATTGTGCCAGAATTCAGTCAGAGCCACAGACCAACTGATGATTCACTCTCTAGCAGAGGAAAAAAGACCCAAACCCAACTTTATTTTAATTCTGGCTTTTCTCCTACTTTTGGCTCTTGTTCTGCAATGCTCTGCATGTGCTGAGCTCTGGACTTGAGAACTCAATGGACACCTGGCGAACCAAAAGTCAAGTAAATTCATAAATATCCATCTCCCCTCCTCTAGGACCACCCAAATAAATGCAAAGGTGTCTTAAAGACAGAAGTAGATTAACTAGTGTAAATCAAAATCACATTTATAAATGCTTATTGGATCAGGGCCTTTATTTGTACAAGAAAAGACAATTGCAACAAAATAGAATATGGTTTTACTCATTGAATATGAGAAACACTGCTGGTAGCATATGTTCAATTTTTCTTTTTATCACAGCTTTAGCTACCATATCTTGACGAATCTCTCTTCCATTTTATAAACATTTGGTACGTGTTTTACAAAAAAGTCTTACTAACAGAAGGTTTAACTAAATAATTGATACATAATTCCAGAACTGAATATTAAATGCACTAGATCTCTTTTTTCCACACAGTTGCTACCATAACAGTAAGTATCGTCCACAAAGCAGAAAACATAATTTTGAAATCTCATCTGAGCAGAATTATAATTGAGAGTTTGTTCACATACACCCCACATTTATATCCTACCAACATGCCAAAAAATACAGATGTTCATCACAAGATGAGATAAAAGGATGATTGCCAAAGACATAATGAAAATGCTCTGGTTTAATCTATTCATCCCAAGGTACACTGTCCAATTGTTTCAAACATGTTTATTTTACTAATAATTTTAGAAATGTGGAGAAGAGAATTACCTACTTCCACCCTCTAGTTCCATCCCTCAGTAAAATAGTCTAACGTGTGGAACTTAGAATTAAAAATGAAGGTGGAAAGTTGTTGTTGCTAGTTCTGAATATAACAAATAATGTAGGCCGTGGATGGCTAATGAACACAAATTGTGACTTCCAAAGCTGTATATTTAACCATTTGCAATGTGACACGTGTAGCTAAAGGCAGTAGGAAAGTCAGGACAGTAATTCATTTACCTAGAATGTTGGAATAGGAGTAATATTACAGGCTTAATATGTGAGCTGGCTGTGAAATACACTTTGCAGTCCATACAGAACAGTTTAAATAACACTGATTATTCAAAGTTTCCAATTGCCTTTGATTCTGAAATATTCTTAGCAAAAGGGCGATATATGTAACTGACTATGCCCTGCATGGATTGTCATTAGTGAAGAGCAGTATTATACATTCTAATCTAAAATTAATCCTGAACTAAGTAATGATGGTAAGTCACACATAAATTTTGAAGTGAAACCTCTTGGCTATAAAATGAAACAGCCAACCATGCTCACTGGTACAATTTTTAACAGATTTTACAGATGCAGCTCGGATAACAGATACTTTTACTTGGCTGACTTGAAGTAAAAGAACATCCAATAATTGAAAGTATTTTTATTTAAATACTTCTCAAACAAAAAATGTATTACAATATAAGAACATTTTGTATGTTATAAAACAACCTTTGACAGGAGATAAAACCCAGTCTTTCTTTTTTCCATTTTCTTTTGTTTGCTTTTGAGCAAGTCTGTTATTAATTTTATACCTCATTCTACAGTTTTCTAAAAGAGGTGTGGAAGACTATTGAGAAATACAATATTTGAGATACTGTTTGGCACCATCAGATGAATGGGTCTCTGTGAAGTCAGCCAGAAGTCTTTGTTCAGAACTGCCAGGGTGGGGAAAGATGTCTCCATGAATTTTACTAGCTCAGTCTAACTTCTTCCTGGGATGACTCAGAGCTGGCATAGTTCTCCACCTTCTGCTGCCCTAAGCTGCTCCAACAGTGCAGCCCTAAGTTGCCTGGTGAGTGCACTCTCATTCAGCTTCTACCCAGAAGAGCTGGCTTTCTGGACATGTCCAGCAGCAGCCATAATCGAATGCTTTCCACCTGAAAAAATGAGTGTGACCCTTTGTTCTTAAGACTCAGGTATTCTGTTAGCATGCCATCAACCTGGCAGAGTGGGTTAGATGAAATTAAGATAACAGGCCCAACCCATGGTGTGGCCTTCTTTTGACCAAAAAGAAGATTTGGTCTAGAAGAGCTGCTTTAGGGTAAGGCAACCCAAGGTAAAACTGTTCCAGCGCTCCTGCCTCCATTGTTAATACCAACAGAGGAATATGGGTTGTCTCTGTTTCATTGCTTATGTTTAGGCAATTGTGTGCACCTCAGTACAGCCCTGGAGGAGAAAAGATGAGCACAGAATACATGAGAAGGGTGGTCCATGCCAAGATGAAGGATGGTTAGATAGAGCTCCTCAAAGCCTATCTTAATTCCTGACACAACTGTGAAATCATGGGCCTTCTCTCAGATCCTGTGCTCCAAGGACCTGATGTGTCTGCATCGAGCAGCCCAGCCTGTGCTCTGAACCATGCTTCCCTTCCAAGATCAAAATCATGCCATTAGCTGGGTACAGAGCACCATCTACTTAGTGGATTGCCTTCTGGCTCTAAAACCTGATCAACTGATGTTAGCATCGGCAGCTCTACATGGTACTCTACTAGGTAAAGTAAAACTGTGTCAGTACCTCCAGGATATTTCTCCCTTCACAGAGAGACGGAGAGATAATTTCAAGAGACTGCTGAGGCGAGGAGACTTGCAGTTATGAAGCTATTTTGCTAGCTCTGACATTTCAAGTAAGAATGTGAAGCCCCCCCTCTTAGCAAACTGCACCTAAAGTTGCATCCTACACCTTGGTGGCACTTCAGTTAGTCCAACAAAGGGGTCAGTGCATTTGTGTATCCTTAAACCTCTTTTGTTCGTTTCTCAAAGTGAATTATCTCAATTGGATTAGTAAGCATTAAGATATTAATCTGTTTTGATTAACATTCTTTGAAACATGGCTTTTACTGGAGATGAGAATGCAACAAAACACTGAGAGTTGAAGCCACGCCTGCTCTGAGTGACATGGGACATTGCTGAATGCCTCTAGTTTGATGTTCTGTTTTGTGATGCTAACATTGCTAACCTGGGCACATCTTTTTTAAACAATTACAGAGTCCTTCCTTCTCTTTCCTGGAGAACAACAAACTAAATTTTCCCTAAGGGCTTCTCCCTTATTATGCATAATGTAGTAATATAAACTTACTATTTCTGGTTAAAAATCTAGAAAGATGAAATCTGTTGTGATGACTAGAAAGGCTCACTGACTTGAAAGATTAATAATAGTTTTAAATTTTGATTGGTGTTTCTCGGGGTCTGGGTGTCGGGATGACCCCGGAATGTAAAAGTCCTTGTTCTCCCAGCCTGTGCAGCCAAAGAAGGAGTTGGAATGCGTAGGATCAGCTTCTCAAGGTTGTTTATTTTTTCTTATCTATAACATTCTTTCTATGACCTGCTGAGTTCTGTCTAGCAAGTCGGCCATGGCATTCTGCGTGCCTCCTCGGGCAGCGTTTATATTTTATACTCAAAACTACATGTACTATGTTTATAATAATGCGCCAATATCTATCACTTATGTTAGATAGTGTGTCTCTACCTTAAACCAATAGAAAAGTGTCACCATCACAGCAAGACATGGAGGACAAGAAGGAGAAGAAGGTCAGGACAAATCCCTCCATCTTGTCCCCTGAACCCCATTGTAAAAAAACCCCAAAATTCCACTTTTTCACCCTGTGTTAATTCAACTACTACACTACTCAAACCCTTGTGACTTGTAATTCCTCATACAAAGTTGGCAGCTTTTTCCACGGGCTAAAATCGAAGCCACAGGTGTTTTTGACTTTGTGCCAAGGTCTCTGAGCCCCCTGCCAAGGTCTTGAGACAGCCAAGGCAGCCAGAGGGATGTCCTGGACTCTGACAGGTTTTCTGTTTTTCTCATTGATATTCTGTAAAAGTATAAACTGTCCTCTACCCAATAAGAGATACTGGAATTACAGTGAAACCGGAAGTATAACAACAGAATATAATACCTTGTGCTGATGTACCATAAGCACAAGTCCCATTTTTGGGGGGTAAACAAGATTAGGAAAAAATAATCAATGGATAGGGAAGGACAGTGTTTATATATTTAAGAAGTTTGGACTAGAATTAGCTTGAGGAAGTGAATGGATTCATATAACAACCTTTCTCCTTTTATTTAGAAGCTGTGGTTTCTTTCTTTCAGTAGAAAAGTTAAAATGAAACCTTAGTCACCAGTATGCATACAAACTCTTTGGCACACCTCCTAAGGAGCATTAGCACCAGTATCCTGAATTAATTCCAATGTAGGTAATTTGGCTTATTACATTTAGAGGCAGTTTCAATTAGACAGAGTGTTCTTCCATTTATACGAAATACAAACGTGCTGTTTGTGAGACATGCTGAAGAGTCACTGTGTTTCACCTCTGCAAGATCACAGTATTGGGTGATCTGAATCTTAAATACAATTTGAGTTCACCTTCGTTTATTAGAAGCATCTTCTTCATGGAAGATTCTCAAAAACTTGTAAAATGTATAAGTACAAATTTGTAATAGCTTTGTGATAAAAAAAAAAAATCCATTTTCATTCTAAGCATATGTGTTAAGTCTGTTGGAAGTTTCACACAGTTTTTTTGTTGCTGAAATTTCCAGTGAAGATTTTGTTTTTTTCTTTTCATCTGTTTCCAGTAAGAAGTCTTTGGACAGGGTTTTATTTAGCAGTTTTTCTTGGATGTATAATCTCTGTTGGTAACACAAATTATTACGTAGATCTGAAGAATCTGGTTCGTCATAAAGACTTTTGGCTTTTATTTGTTAAGGAAACACCTGTTTAAGAAATGTCTCTTGAATGCTGACCAGTGCTGCACATCCTGAGAACCCAAAGACATGAACATATGACCGCTTAGGGCTGTGACCATACAGGCTTTCCTAGGAAGAACAACCCTTTTCTGACACCATTTATCTCACAAGTAATGCTTTTTATAGCAAGCCAGCATCAAGGAGATATTCCCTCTGTCAGAAGACTGTTGTATGAATCTCCTCGATGTCATGTGGAACTCTTTTAAGCAGGAAAAGTCAGAATTATCCCCATTTTTGCAGAGAAGTGCCACATATATAACACGTCAAGCACAGGTCCAGGAAAACAAGCCAAGGAAAAGTTAAACCACCACTGTATTCTTCCTTTTCCCCTATGCAAATACAGCCCTTCTGGCTCCTGGGAGGGAAATGTCACCTGGGAAGAGTGTGAAATGACTGTTAGGAAAGCATACCACTCCTGAGGGATAAGATGGCAGGGAGAGGCAGTTTGGGTAGCACAAAGGTGTGAGCACAGGCATAGGGGCTGTTTACCAGATCGTGGCTGACCTTCATTTCCCTTTGTGTCACATCCATTCTGTTGTAGTCAACCTTGTTCCCTTTCACAAAAAGGGTCTTTTGTGTGCTTATTAACACTATTAGCACTGGCTGTTTTCTAATTCCGAGTAATAATTGAGAAACTCTAATTACTGTAATTACCACGCTCCTGGGGTGAGGTTTTATTTTTTATAATTATTTATAGTGATTTTGTTTGTGAATACTTTGTTATATTAAAAGCGTGATAGACAATCATAAGTCCTTGCAGTGCATTTATTTATAATCACCTCTACTGAATTTTGCAGCATTTTGAATTTTTCAGCATTTATTAATCAGTTATTACTAAATTTCTTCTGTCTGAAGCAAGTGGGAGAGAAAGTGACTACTGAAAAATGACAAATAAGGTGTCATACCAAGTTTGAGTCCGCCAACTAGTACCAACCCAACAAGAGCAAAGATGGAGGTGACAGCTAGATGGCACAATTGAATATATTCTAAATTTTCCCACCATGCCTCTTTAAGGAAGACAGAAATGTTTCAATGTGTGCAAACACTGAAACAAATCAAGAACCACCTGAGATTTTGGACAGCACATAAACACCTTGATCACATTCCATTGCTTGTCTGGGTCTTTGGGAGTTTGCCCTCCAGAGTGGTCTCTTGGAGTAAGCAAGATGTTCTTCTGTGTCTCCTTTATGATCACACCATGTGATCATAACATCATCACACTGCTGGATAAAAATTTTTGTTTCTTACAGAATAATCCACCAGATTATGCTAAATCTCTCAGGTAAAGATGCTCCTGGAAATTACACTATCTTCAGTTCCTCTACCATTTACAGATGTGGCCTCTTGCATTAATGTAATCCAGAATACATTACTTTGAAACAGCTTGTTGTCACACTGATGTAATTATACCAGTCTTGATTCTCCTTTATGCTTTTTATCCACTAGTGTGTGGCTTGGAAAACTCTGACTCGTGGATCATTACCATTAATTACTTGCCATTTTCTTTTTGTGAACTTCATTGTGAGTGAAAAGCTGTTGATCCCAGCATGAAGAAGACAGAGACCTTTTTTCAAGGTTGCTTCAAGGGCTGCTTATTTGTTTAGGGTTTTTTTTGATAAAAGTTGTTGTCAACCTAGGCCAACCTTAACCAAGTGCCACTTCATCATCCTTTATCAAAGCACTATTCATGCAACTCAGCAATGCTTTTTCTAAATGAGAGACCTCAATTTGGTTTTTAATAAACAGTCACATTCTAATGAGGTCTTCATAAAACTGACTAAATATGTTTAGAAATCATTAGCTTAAATTATCAGTACAAAAGTCTCCTTAGGGAGCCCTGCAGATTTTGTGGTAAGACTCCTGGCAGATGGATTAGTGTAACAGCCCAAGCTAGTTCTGAATTTCCACACAAGCAGTGTAAATGTGAGTGACTGGGTAACAGGCTACTAGATAAAGAGCTAAATGTCCCTCAGGTGGGTTCATTAAAGAGAGAAAACAATCAAAACACATTTCAGTGCCATTTAAATACCAGGTGCACAGCAGTCTGCAGGTGCCAGAAACACTGACAAGGGTCCCTCACTGGAACACACAAGAGCTTAAAGGGATGTGCAGTTCTGACAAGTGTGCCTCAGATAATGACAGATATTGGCAGATGTACCCGGACCCTGCTGGAGGGTAATGGGGGACTGAGTCATTTGCAGCAGGTGCCTGCATTAGGGACAGCCTCATGGTGATTCCTCTAGCAGCAATTAAAACAGTCCTGATGCATAATGCTCCAGGGCAAGAAGCAAGTTCCTAGCACTGATTTAATGACTATCCAGCCAGTACTGGAAAACAAATACACATACGCCCCCTCAATGATTAATTCATGAAGGCTGTACATCGTGTGGGAAACATGTTAAATTTTGAAAATTCCTGTTTCCTGAAAATGCAGAAGAATTTTCCTCCTTGGCTCACTATGGGTCAACATGGTTAAAAAGTACAAATAAGAAACCCCTATCAATCTTATAGCAGTGATAGAAATAGAAATAGAAAACCTCAAGTTTGGGAAGGTTATAAAGGTAGCCCTACAGGAATGCTACCAAAAGTCTATTAAAATCATTACTACTCAAGGTAGCACAGAGTTTGTAATAGGGGTTGCGGGACAGATGGTGTGTTTGTAATTTGCCTCCTTGTTGCTGATGATTCCAGCTCTGGGAGTGGCATAAAAACACCAATGGAGGAGTGAGTGCATTGTTCTGTGGCTCATACGATTTTATTTCCATTAAAAGCTCATTTCAATTTCTGCTCTCTGATTTCACCTATGCTGGCCTCCAGAGGAAGTGAGAACAAAGTCATTTCTACCACTGCCAGAAACAACAAAGCTGCAGATCTGTATCCCACTAGGACTCTTGCACCCTGAAGAAATCTCCAGGGTGGCAAAAACCATTCCTTGCTGCTGTGAGAATGTGCTGTGCACCTAAATGCTGTGAGCAGAGGCTGCCAGCACTGGCACCAAGACTGGTGTCTCCCTTGCTGACATCCGACAGTTCACTCTAATTGGTGCTTCTAAATACTGACTTTGGGAAAACAGCATGTGGTTTCATGCAGAATGCTGGTTTTGCTCTCAGGCTTGTTTATTCATACCCAGAAAACATTCCCTTTTAAGTTGCTCGCTTGGGCACTTATGAATGTGTATAAAGCTTTAACAAAGAGGTTTTCTGAAGAGCTTCCTATTCTTACAAATCCACCCATTTTGAATTGATACGTGACCATCCAGCTATTTCTACTTTCTTCCTCACTCAAGGGACTGCATTTTTAAAGCAGCCTCCATGATTCCTCTTTGTCTCTGCAATTAGTACATGTGTTCCTGCAGCAGGTGTTAATTGCAGTCACAATCCCCATCTTTTTTACATCTAAAAATAATACTGGCACCTGATCTGTAAGCAGGCTTGAGCACACAGATATCTAACTGTTAGGATTTATATTATCAGTTCACAAAGGACATATGGAAGAATAACTGAGACTGTGAAACTGGACTTGCTCAAAAGGACTTCAACTCACACCACATAAACAGTGCTCTCTCCTAATGCAAATGCCACAGGGCAGAGGGGTATCAGACACTCCACCAGTGTGTAATTAAAAACATCTCTTAAAACTGTGCTGCTCAAACCAAGCTGTGTGCACTTGACTTCTTATTTCAACGATTTGATTTACAATAATTGCAGTAGTTCCCAAAAAAGCAGTGCAATTTCTTTTTATATCAAATGAAAGCTATATGCCAAATTCCTAAGCAAATTTTCTTGAAAAAAACATGCCAGATGAGAACTAAGACAGCAGTGCACAGACAAAGCAGTAAATGAAAAGACTCACTTACTGACATTTGTGTGAAACACAGAAAAAGGTTCCATTCAATACTTGCTGAAAACAAAATTAGCCAGAAAGACTAGAGTAGGAGGCCTACTTTAGAAGCTACCAAGCAAAGAAAGAGAAGTACACAGTATCAATCAGGTAACTCAAGCTTTCCTTTACTATCCAGCTCCTGAACATGACCTCCTGATCAACAAACAGTGCACAAATGTGTAAAACTAATTTTTTCTGTTTTAGTCCAGAAGGCTTTCAGGAAATAAAACCCAAACAAGCCAGACCAATTTAGACAAATATACCAAAAGCATTTTCATAGTTTAACTACTTTTCTCAGACATCTGTTTCAGAATGACCCCCCTCCTTAGCCTTCCTTAAAAAAAATAAAGAGATTATTCCATACCTTGTCCTGCAACAAATTTACTGATTTTCTAAAGAGAAATGGTATCTCTGAGATATGTACAAACATATGACAACTCCCCTCTTTGTCAGTCTTTGCAGACTGCTGTACAGAATGCAGCTTTATCAGTTTTTCATTGTGCTAATGGTAACAAAGCCAAGCATCCAAGGCATGTTTAAAAATAATTGATAACAAACCTCTCAGCACAGGCAGTCATACATATTTTATGTGCTATACTTAGTATGTAAGAACCTTGTTGGTCTGTTATTTAATTTTGAAAAGCAAACACCTTGGACGTCTTTCATCTTTTTAAGTACAAAAAACACTTACCCTTCCCACTTCTACGAGATTAGTAACCATGATTATGCTCGCTGTGTTTTCATGCCATACCATTCTCCAGAAGTCATATATTGTCTCCTGCATTGGTCCTGAAACAATAAATCATATGAAAGGTTACTCTCTGAAAGTCTCGTGATTGGAAGCTTGTCCCTGGGGAACTTTGTGAAACTGTGACTGTACACATATATTCTTATCACTATCATCATATTTTTCATTTAGGGTCGGTCAATTCCTTTTCTGTCATCCTACCTATCTGCATTTAAGTATTTTTCTCCTGAAATAGTGCTCTGAAAGAAAGTTAGTTCTCCAGCACTTAGGTATTTATCTCCATAATACCCAGAAGTGGAATTATAAAAAATGGGTAACATCACTCTTTCTTTTAGCAATTGGATGATAACCTAGGGAAGGAGTATTTGGAATGAAATGAGCCTCAATGGAGTATGTGGCCTTTCCTGGTTTCTAATATTTTTCTTAGTATATACTATTCATCAAATTAGCCCAGCTCCTAAATTGTAGTTCCTGAAGTGAGACAGAAGTTATAATTTTTTTTTGCTGCAGTGTATCACTTTGCAAAACACTGAGGAAAGCGGCAAAGAAACCTGACGTGCCATGGCAGCAGATTCTCTGCAGTGCCTTCCCCAACCTGTCTGCTTCTGTTCATGAACGTACAGGGCTTCCTCCAGCATCGTGCTGAAGCTGGGTACCAGCTCACAGGAAATGCTACAGAAATGCAAAATGTTGAGAAAAAACACATCTCTTTGCGTGCACCTGGTCCTGTCTGTTTGTAGCCTACACATCTTACTCATGGTGCTCAGTGTGCCACCCCAATTTTAAACCAGTGCTTTAAAATCACTGAGCCAGTAAAGAGTAAACAATATAAACTATAAGCTTAACATCCATACTGAATCCATTACTGAACTGTCACATTGCAGTAAACAATTAGGGGCTTATTTAGAGGAATGACTTAAATCAGCTAATTGGAGAACAAATGGATAATGCATTGCCCTAATGTTCCTCTAGTAAAGAAGGCAACACTCTTCAAACATTACCAAACCATACACCGACAGATTTGGGCAGTTTGGCAGTCATGTTGTGTACTTTGATCTCCCTTTGAAAATAAAATCTTCACTCTGAAATCAAGCATTTTAGTGGAAAATGTAGTAATATATTATTACTATATTGTCACGGCAGAGGGCTTGGACCAGATGGTATTTAAAGATCCCTTCCATCACAAACTATTCTGTGATTTTGTGACTCTACGGTATTAGAGGCAAGCCAAAACCAATTCACTAGGCAAATAACATCACAGTTATGGCATAACTTAGATCTGAAATTTAAGAAAAAAGGTAATAGACTAAAACTCTTGAATTTTTAAAAAGCTGTATTTATTTACAGCAATTCCAAATTATAAATTTTCCACCCATAATTTGCATAGATCCTTTAAAGAAGCTAAGAAGCTATGTATTCTCCCCCTTATTTTATCTGTCTTTAAAAATGATGCATATATTATGATTTTCACAGGTCTCCTTATAGTTTTTGTTTCCTTATAGGTTTCCTTGAATTGCTTTCATTGTTCATGTAACAGGAGAAAAATCCATTTAAAACAACAAGAAACTATGACTGTTAGAACACAAGAAATGTCAGAAGGCCTTAAGAGTAGAATTAACAGCAGAATATCAAGCTATAGTTTCTTAAAGTCCTAAATTCAAGATGATGTTATAACTGAAACACCTTTCTTTTCTTCTTTAAATTAACAGCATAGAACAGGTGATACTTTTGTGAGATTTCATTCTGAATTTCAACCATAGTTTAATCGCTCTCCATCGTATGGAAATTTACAGCAAGTATTTTTCTTCTACCTAAGTGTCCTGGATATGTGATACAGTCATGGCCCAAGTGCAATTTTGAATGTCACAGTAATGTAATTAGTATATATTCTAGTGAAAGTTTAGCTTGTTTGTGTTTTAATGTTCTAGGATTCAATGTAGCTTTCTTTTGCAATTAAAGTCACGACAGCACTAGAAAGGTTTTGTGCCAGCCTCTCCTACTGATTATAAGGAATCAGAGTATTCCACTCACTCTAGGAAAATACTGTCTCTGTATAGCTTCTCCCTTCCCCTCAAATCTGAAACAAATATTCAGCTCATTTACTACTGCTATTATCTTTCAAAAAGCATAGCTAAAAGTAGGATTCGGGAAAGGTGGTTTTCCACAGAGTAGTGTCCTGGAAAAAGCCTTCAACTTCATGACACATTATTAACATTACACTTGATCAAGGACAAAAAAATAACAACATTATTGCTTCAAGAATTCTGGTTTAATGGAGAAAATCTAGATGTCTCCCCTGCATTCTGTCTTCACAGGACTGTGTGATGTTTCAATAAATTTAATCTGAGCATATTTTTGGTAATGCTGCAGGAAAGGTACATGGTCTATGCATCTACACAGGTCTTGTCCCCTTGCAAGAAGCCAGAATCTTTGAGAAACTGTGGGGCAATGTAGCAAGTTTCTTTATATATTAATTCTGTTTTCTTTCCCACAGATTCACTTGAGATATGAGACAGTTGGGCCCTACATTGTAACAGTAATTTCTTTTTGACAGCTCTGGGATAACCTGCAATAATTTAATCCCAATTTCTTTTTTTTTTCCTACAGACTGCATAATTTGTGCTGTGATTTAAAGATTCCTACACTTCAAATCCAGAAATCACAAATTACAACTGGGAAGAGATCCTAAACACTAATTTATTCCTGTAGATTATGAATTTGTCATTCCCTATAAAGAAAAAAAGACAATAAATTATAAGAAAAAGAAATCTTTAGGAAAAGTAATGTTGTTTTTTGCAGGCCAGAGAAAGAGCTGAGCTATAACAAGTTTTTCAAGCTTGATTCTAAATGTACTTCTAGAATAAATGTCCTATTCTGCAATGCAGAGTATGCTCTTGTCAATTTTACTATCCAAATAAGACAACCATAATTAAAAGTGCTTGACAGGATTTCCTGCTCTCCCTTCATATTCTCACACATTTTCTTGCTTTTTGGGTTCAATTCTTACATGTAGCCTCCAAACTTCTTTCAGGTTCAAGACAATGAAAAAAAAAACCCACCCCAAAACATACCTTAAAGTCTTAGAAAGTAATTCTTCTATATCCCATTTTTCTTTTCTTCGTGACATTTAAAAAAATATTTTCTGACATATTAAAAAATGATTACTTGTCTCCAACAATAATTGAAAAGCATTAGAGGCTAGGTAGGGTTGTGGGATTTATTGTCCTGAAGAACTAAACAATTTGATTCCAGAGACTTGTGGAAGGAGGAGAAAGAGGCTATAATTGTTCTAAGCATCAGCTTAACAGATGTGTGCACAATAGGCAGAAAGGTTATTCTCAGCAGTTGCCCCCTTGCAGGAGGAGAAAGTCTGAAGAGAAGGTACTGTGCTACTCTACAGAATGCCTGCGGCACACCCCATTAGCTCCACAATACAGTACTTGGTATCAAAGATCTCTGCTGTGAAAAAAAAGAGATCACCAACATACTGCAACCAGAAGATGAAAAGCAAAGGAAGATAAGAAAAAGAAATCAACCCTCCAAACCCCTAGCTAATTAAATGCATTATTGAAAAAACTCAACAGAAACAATTGTTTGTGTATATTACAACCATTGGTTCTATTACCAGCAGTAGTTAGTTGCTGCTCTGGGAACAAAAACATATTAAGAAATGGAACATTACACAAAACATAGGTTTTATGAATGGTTTAGACTCTTTAAAGCTGCTTTTGTAACCAGAGTTTTCTAGTTCCTCTATTTCTGCTTCCTGTTGTGAAACCCACTTCTAAAAACTGGTATTGCTACTGGGGTATGTGATCAATTTGAATGTGATGAACTAGCCAGAATACAGGAAAAAGTGTTTGGATGTAGGGAAGAAGGAAAGCACATGAAGAAACAAGTAAAGTCTGAATCCTGAAGCATACATAGCACTTACTCACACACTACTTCTAAATCTGTGGGTCTTTTTTAAATTTCTCAAAAAGTAAGCAGCTTAGACAAGGAACAAATAGTTTCTAAAATATTGTTCTATCATAGAGTATCAAATGCACAAGCTAACATTTGGTCCACCTGAGACCAAATTCAGTGATAGATATTAAAGCTAGAAATGTGCAGAAAATGAACAGATACCCTTAAGCTCCAGAGGCTCCCCAGGGATAGTGCATGGGCAGTGGGAGCCATAAAAATGTGCTGATAGAGGCAGGGGACTGACAAGATGCAAGACTTATACCTGCAGCAGTTAAATTCCATCTTGAAAAGAGAGCAGAAAGGCCTCTTACAGTGAGTAGCCACAACCACACTGTATGAGGAGGTGATTAGAAAGTGGTCCATTCACCTGCTGGTTAGTGCTGTGACTGCCTACAGCTGGATTACTGAAAGACACTTAGCTAATATACTTATTTAGAGGGAGCTGCATTTTAGCTCTCATTCTTTTACTATATATGTTCCCTTCAAAATGAACTTGAGATACAGTGAGTGTTTTCCTATTAAGAGATACAGCTGCACGGCAACAACAATAACAACAAAAGCCCAAAAGCAATGATTCCCTTTGCAACTACAGTGTCAAAACCCCCCAAACCCATTATGTAGCAGAAATTGTCTAAAATACACTCAAAATCATAAAACCAGAGGGGAATACTGGGAGAGGATGTAGTAGATTAAAACATTCAAGAACTCTTGTTTTCCTAATAAACCTTTTGGGACAGATGTACCTGTTAGTAGGATAATTCATTTCACAGGAGGAAGAAATTTGCACTGCCAGTCCAGAGATCTGATAATCCACAAGAATATTCTATTTGCTCTTTTAACCATGCTAGAATTTGGAGATAAATACCCCTTCAGAAAAAGGTATGTAATAAACTGCAGCTAATTGTCACTTTGCACTATCAATGTCACTGACTGCAGGCAAGGGAACATCTCCCATAACTGGAATACATTTTCCCCTACTCAATAAGGCAATGTGCCCAAGATTTTTACCAAAAGGAATCTGCAGGTGCATCATTACGTGACCAAGCTTTCATGACTGTTCAGTTCTGTTAGTCTCCCAGTTACCTCATGGGAAGCTCATCACTGGTCAGCAGCTCTGCAAATCTGGACACCTCCTTAGGTGACCGGGTGTAGGCTAAGGAGTCTTAAGATTGAATCCTACTTTTTCAGAAAGTAACCTGTCTTCTTTCTATCTAAAATAGTCAGCTTACTATAGAAAAAAGGTACAGATCCCAGTTGTGCTGACTTAGCCACTTGCTGGTTCAGTATTTTTTATAATTCCATGGCCACACAGCAGTACAGCTGTTGCTGAATCATCTTCACCTTCCCAAATGAGCTGGTTTCTGAATGGAAGGTACTTTTAAGATCTGCTCAACTGCTGATAATCTGATTTGTCAGGGACAGTCTTCACCATGTGCTTGTTGAATAGTTATGGTAGCATGTGTTGAACTTTCACTCACGCTTCCAGGAGCTCTTAAGGATTTAATGCCTCTGTGAAGTCCAGAACAAAATTATGCTAAAACTTCAAAAATTCAGGCAAAGATGATGCAATCTTTTCTCTCTCAAAATAGGTTTAGACACTTGTTTTCTACTGCAACATACACACTTTAAAGGTTTACACAAGAGCATCTTCATAGGCACAGTATGTGTGCTCCTATTATATAAACAATTTTGATATATGAGATAAAGCTGAAGTCAAGTTATCACTACACCATATGGGCCCACTGCTCACCGCTAGCTATCAAAATGCATACAGATCAGTCTTTTGTGTTTTTAGGTCTCAAGAAAATAATGATGAAAGAGAATCAGGTCACATAACCTGGAAGTCTTCTAAATGCTTTAATAAAGTTCTCCCAAGTCTGTTCCAGAAACTAAAAGAGCTTTGAGGGTAAAAGGTACCCCAGTGCCATCCACCTGTTCACTTCTACTGAAGTCTCTTCCAGGCCTATCACTGTAAGAATTAGCACACTAAAAAGCAACAAACATTTGTACTGGCAAAATTTGGCCACTAATGCTTTGGTGGTATTTATTAATTGCTCGTTTCTAGCTGTCATACACATTTTATGCACTAAAGAATCTCAATGAAATAAATAAAACCCCTGTAATGAGCTGAAAAAACCCATGTTTTTGCTTTTATCCCTTTATTTCATTTGAATTCATATTTAATTCCAATGTTGAGTGTGATGACATTTGAAAACTACTTTCTAACTTTAGCCTTACTTATGTAGTATTAATTACTACATAATCTTTAACAGGACTATATTGTAATTATACAGCTATGATGGATTTCCTGATAAAATCTTCCTTAAAAATGTCTCTTGCCTTGGAAAAAATATAAATAAAGTTGTGGATGGCTTACTAACGAGGCTGGTTCCCTGTATGTCTGTTAGACCAGCAAGGATGCCTGAGGCTATGGCTACTCTCATGTGAGGTATGGAAAAATCTTCTGCCCCAGTCTTAGACCTTATTTTAACAATTCTTTCATTGTAGTAGTTTCAGAGAATGCACAGAGAGAATCCAACTGCTTGCAGAGGCAGTAATGGCCTCATAGTCAGCTGAGAAAAGATACCATTTTGTAAGCAAAAATTCTACTAGAACTTAATTCACAAGCAAATAGAACTGTTTGTTTTCTCTTGACACTAGTTTTAACCCAGGCTTCAGAACACACCATGCATATCAGGTATATCTGAGTTGCAGCCAGTCTGCCATTTCTTTTTTTGGCCTTTTGCAATACCACCTTATAATGCTTACCCTCAAAAAAACAGTATGCAGCAACACTGTTCAACTGTAAGTCACCTCAGCTACACTCAAATGGGTTAATCAGGACTGAGATACAAATTTAAAATATGCTTTTCATTATTTCCTTACTTAGATGGATTGTCAGTAAGAAACAGATCTGACTAAATCCTGTTAGCTGGACATTTTTGGAAAATGCTGCTTATATAGCAAGCTGAAATGCTTTACTGGGACAAATCCTGCCTAGTGCAGCTACTGGCAATGTAGAGGCTTTCTACTGTATCCTTTGCTCTGGAAAAACACAGCTTTCTCTCATTACCAGCCAAGGGACAGCACAGTGAATAGTAATTGGCTGATTTTCAAGCACAAACTGAATCCTACCTGCTTTGAGCTAGCCAGTCAGCCAGCCCTGCTGCCTGCACACTGCTATATGTGAAAATTGGCTTTCAGAAAATGAAATGTTCAAAGTGCTTTCAAGTCCCATTAGCTTTCAACAAGGCTTAGATTACTAAGTGACTGTGGAGCATGTGGAAATTTTATGTATAGCTCCCACGAGACTGACCAGTGCTTTGGCTGGCTTTCTATACCACCTACTCCTATATTTAAGGAGTCAGCACTAAACCTCTTACAGTAAGAAGAATATTGCTATTTACAATGTACACTAGTGGGGAGCCAGAGTCCCACTGTTGTATGAAATAATGCAAGTGTTTCACAAATAGCTAAAATAAAAAAAACCTCTATTCTGAATTCCCAGATTAATATAGAGATACTTAAAAATATTATCCTTTGAGCAATGATAAAACTGATTACTCCAGAGATTTTTTCCTTTAAAATTCCTCATTTCATAAAACTAGATAATCAGTTTGAAAATGCGTATTTTCTAAATGTATGTATATTCACATACACATCAACTGTTGGCAAGAGCTGGATAATTCTTCTTGTTGGCATTTCCTCTGATCCTATTTTGCAACGATTCTGTGGCTAATCAGATGGAGGAATGTGGTATTTATTCTCTGGAATATCATATGCCATTTTCTTTATTGATACAGATCTAACTGGGCTGGAACAGTGCCCATCTCAGTGCATTATTTTGTCTGCATTATGGTACTATCTAGAAATCTCCAGGCTGGGACTGGAGCTCCATTGCAGCAGAAGTGCATCACATACATAATGCCCATGAATACACAAAGGTGTTCATGCCCTCACAGTCATAAGAAGCCAAACACACCTTGAAAGACAACAGAAGCAAGGTAGGGTTTGAATGACCTGAACAGTCTTGGTACAAGACACAGCAACCACAACATGACAGCTTCTACCGTTCCTGAACAATCTTACCTGCTCCCACTCCATGTTAGTATTTCCACCATTTTCAGAAACAAGTCATTGCTGAATTTATTTTAAAGGCTGTGACCACACTTTATTTGTGCACTCTTGACAGGTGCTATTTAAGACATTTTTATACCACTACAGCTAATGCTGCCAGCTAAGTTTCCATCTAATAAAGTGTTACACACTTATTGATTGACATTTCTCCACGGTTAGATTTCCAATACTAGCTCAGTTTGTTCTATTTGAACAAAATAAAATGAAAATGTCATATGGCTTTCCAAAGAATAAATAGCACATTTCCACAACACCTTTTGACTACTCACAGAAGTACTGCAGACTAGTAACAGAGGAAATGGCAGCAACAGAAATTGCCCAGATTTACACAGTTAGCCTGAGATGAGACAAAGCTGAATGCAATAAAAGCGGTGTACATAGTACTACTACTGTCTATGTATGCACCCTTATGCCACTCAAGAAAGCTACTTTTTCTGATCTTAATTGCAGAAACTAAAAAAAAACAAAAAAAACAAAAAAACAAACAAAAAAAAAAAAACAACATCAAAACAATCTAGTTGTAGTTGAATGTTCTTCATCCAGTCTAATTGAAGAACTCTTTCTTTCATATAATTTGCTTGCCCCACAGCAGAGGTGTTAAATGGTCTGTTCCTCTCATTAACATTTTCTCAGACTGCGTAAATCCAGTATCTTCCAAAATCTGAATGACATGTAGCACTCCTGGGGGTTAGGAATTCCCTAGTGAGGGCTATGTGGAATACCTGAATAATGCCAGAGCCTTGAATCTTTACCTTGCAGCTTTCAAGACAGCACTCTAGACAGTGGCTTGCAGAGAGTGTGTTTCAGGTTTTTATTCTATGAAACAGAAAAGCTTTGAATAATGTAATTGTGACTAGAGGCCTTGATGTATTTTCCAATGGCTTGCACTGGCTACAGAGAAGTAGGTCTCACTCATACATGGACCTTCTTTCTCTCTATGTACTACAGATACTTTAATTGCTTAATTATAGTCAAGCATGTGAGAAGAATGATGGGTGACTCATTTGGGAACCTGAGACACAGGTATGAATACATCAGATGGGACAGCAAAGAGAGGTATTGGCTCTCTGCCTGAGGTCACAGCTCTGATTGAAGGGTTATTCCAGGAGGCTTAAGACCACGGTTCAAACTTGAGCTGTCTTTGTGAGAGCAGTCCAACAGAAAGTTTCAGTTGCTTAATCAGTGTTTTCCACCAAAAAAGCTGTTTATGTTTCTAATTTGTGCATTCTTAAAAAGTGTCATTTGCATCATGGAAATATGAATACCTATTAATCACTCATTCTAAACAGCTCATCTGAGCTTGGAAAGACTAACACATACAGATTTTTTTTTTGTAAAAAACATGCTGCATCTAACATTTCCAAAACAAAAATCTTAAGTAATTGACTTGTTGGACTGGGCTCTTCATATCAACTTGTAATGCAGAATCAGTTTTGATGATGGATGAGAAGTTTAAGATCATTTTATCCCCTTCAGTAGAAGGTACCTTAGGGAATGGACAAAAGAACCTAATTAGTCTTTTGCATTTCTACTTTCTATTTCCATGTTGAGTCAATCATAAGCATCAGACTGTAATAAAATCGTCACTATTCTCTAGCTCAAAAATACGAGTTCATTTTGGCTACTTGTTTCTTTTATTTTTCCCCAAGGACTTATTGTGAAGGAATGTTGCTCATGCCTGTAAGATATTCAGATGCTGTATTTTTTAAACTTGTACTGGGAGTTTAAGTGCATTAGCATGAACACTTTACCTAGATGAACAAACAAGATAATTTAGTCTACATTAAAGCATAAGTAAAAATGCTAGAAAAAAACTTCATCATAGTTTTATTGTCCTTAAGTATCTCATCAGTGAGACGTATCACTCACAATCTATTTTTATATTTAAGGGTAGAGAACATCAGTACATTTATTTCTTCCTCACAGAAATAGTCAGTATCAAACAACTATTAGTCAGATCAAGATATGTACAAAAGTCATTAAAAACAGATGTTATTTGATATTTTAAAATGATATTTTTCTTTTCAGTGTCAAGATAATTATGATTAAAAATCAAATCTATTTAACCAAAAACTCAGGACTATTATTTGTTGTTATTTTTGGGGACCACCTGGTTATTTTCATCACTTTGAGTAGGAAAAGGCAATGTTAACATTTTAGTTCTGTTTTTTCATTATATTTTATGGGAGACTGCAGTATTTGATGTACATTGTAAACAACGAATGCCATTCTAACATGCCAAGTATTTGTGCTCAGTACAGACATAATACATGAACATGTTTGCAAAAGAATGAGATTTAGAAGCAGCAGAGGGAATCTCCACAGTCTACATCTGAATATGCAACTGCATGGAAGATTACAGATGGACAGGGAAAGAGATTAACCTAATAAGCTTGTATCTTTTCTTGTTTTCAAAGGCAGTGCTTCAAAATCACCCGGACTGTCATGCGCATTGGTGGCCATATCAATATACTGATTTCAGCTGCCACCAAAGGATACATAAGAGAGAAAAGACAACAGACTTCAAAGATTTGGATATGGGCACAAGACAAAAACCCAAACCAAAACAAAAACAATCAACCAACCAAAAAACACACCAAAAAAAAAAAAAAAAAAAAAAAAAAATCCCAACTCCCCAAAAAATCCCAGACCACACAAAACTGCCAAAAAACCCCAGCCTTATTTGTTACTTGATACATTTATTTCTGAGCTACATTTTGTTTTGTAAATTTGCTACACTACTTTTTTTTTAATCTAGCAGATGAAAAGACCAAAAGCCTGCTTCCTCCAGACTGCTGAAGACCATCTGGTGAATAAACTTCACAGAAAAAATGATGCCCTGACTATGTGATTTTTCTGACAAACTGCATTTCCAGGCCTCTATTCTGCTTTAGCACTAGGCTTCACTCATTAACAGGTGTGTTAACAGGACCCTGTCTAGCACCTCTGGGTGCTAGGTACTCTCCCCACCAAGCCAAATTTATGACTGATCTTTTGTCAAAGATGGAAAACTTCTCATCACAGATCAGCTTTTCATAATTTGCCTTCCTCTAAAATACAGACATGCAGGTGAATTTGTACAGCTGATGCTGTACAGATCTTCCTTGAATAAAAAATGGATTCTAGTGCATAATATAGGCAATTAGTAGCCAGAGCAGCCCTAAGAGATGGTGACCTTTATAATGTTCTTTTCTGGAAGTGTTTGGTTTACAAGGACAGTGTGCTCAGCTCTTGAGTTTCAGAAAGATGACAATTTCCCTGTTTGCAGAACATATCTTAAGTTACATATTTTTGAAGAGGACAAATATATTACTTTTCACAGAATCTTCTATTTTCTACATTACAATCAAGAAACATTTTCCTTTTGCCTTATTTGCCCCTAATTATTTACTGCAGACTCTCATTTCTCTTACTTCTTTATTCTGATATGCAAAGATCTGTTGTAACATTTCTAGTCTGATTTTCACAACACAGAAATCAAACCAAGATCTTATATTTGACACAGAGATCTATATATTCTCTGAAGTCCTTTACATCTGATTTACTGAAGCTCAGTCTGTGTGGGGAAGTGGATAGGAAGAATTGCTTTTTCTTCCTCTGTGGCTTTGACAATGGACTACAGAAAAATCATCATTTTCTCAAACTTGTTTCAAAAGTTGTTGTAAATAAGCCACATTGACAAGCAAGTGAAAGAACAGCCTGCATGGGATTTCGGAATTTATACTGGCAAATAAATACTAAATAATTATTTATATAGTATCTAGAGCTTGTTTGTACTTTCAGAGAACTTCCAAAGGTATATGAAAGGTGGGCATGTATTACATGCAAAATGTAGAAACGTGAAAAATGCAAGTGCCTTCACCTAGCAATGAACCTATCAGCAGTTTTCTAACACTGCTCCTATTTCACTTGGTCTGTAAACAAAGACCCAGGGAAATGAAACACTGCAACAAAGTCTAAGTCAACTTTGTATCAGAAAACCATGCTAGCTCTGCATTTACAACCTTCCACCTGAATGGGGTGTCTCATTCCCTGCACAAATAAAACTACCTAACAGCTGATTATGACATGGACACAAAAATACAGAAATGATGAAAATGGTGAAGGACAGCTGTTCTGACAGTTATCACTAAACTCTCCTATTACAGATGAAGACGCAGAGAGAAACTCTGGTATTCTCGTGTACCATAAAGTGGTAACTTGTAAAAAGCATTGACTTTGATGGTTACCAAGTTTTTAGTACACGCTGTTTCTTTTTGTCCTCAACACCAGGAAAAGTACAAATATTTAACAGATAGTCAAACATAATAGCAATCATGAGTCTTTGGTGGGTAATGGTAGCAAGTGAGCTAAGATGAATTTACCATATGGCTTCACAACATAACCTGTAGATGTTACTCTCACACATAAAGGCTCTATTCTTTCTGTACATGTTTAGGTAGGGGCAAAAAGTAACTTCTTTTTCATTTGTCACCACTATTGCAAAACAGGTGAACTTGGTTCTATAAAGCCTCACCTTTCCAAAGGGGGGGGCTGAGAATGGGCTCATCTCTCTGACTGAAGACAGATGGCTTCAACCGCCATTTTAATGTTTTGAAGATTAAGAAGTAAAAACAGCAGCAAAACCAGTTGGATCTTCAAGATTAATACAGGTACACAGAATTCAATCGCTTAGTATATATATCATAAAAACAGCCTGGCTATTTTCAGTCCCACATCCTGCAAAAAATGACAGCATCTATGAAACTGAAAAATTGTGGACAACTCTTTTGCCTTGCTGTTATTTAATTCTCCCTGAAGTAATTTCACATTTTATTATTCATCTGAAGGCTAAAACCACAGAAGCAAAAGTTTCTTTGTGAAGAGAAGTGTGGAGCTTCCACACTGCTGTAGTTGTGACAACTTTTTGTGACATAAAAACAAAAAAACATGCCAAGGAAGTTAAGAATATTGATTTTCAATGCATTATTTCTGCTTCAGATGCCTAAAAGGGAAGTTTCAGTTTGAAAGAAAATATGTTTTTGTTTCTGAAAACTCTTATTAAAATGTTCACACAGCACATGGAGTTGTGCGTGGAAGAAAGACAAGTATTTTGCAGAAAAGAGAAAGACTATGAAAGGGGGTTATTAGAGAGGAAACATTATGCTGTTGGTAGTGAAGACTGTAAACATTTTCCTTGTAAATATTGATTTTCAGAAGTTTCTAACTTATACCTAAAACCTCCTCCTGACTGAAACTTGGCTCTATGTCTCTCCATAACAAGCAATACAGAAAGCAATTTTGCATCTGCTTTACAACTGGATACAGAGGGAAAAAAAGAAACTGAAAGGCTACACTGCAACATTGTATCTAAAATTGTTTTATTTTCAAGAGTCACTTTTTACAGTCATTAAGATATGCTCTGAAGTATTTCCACAAAACATCTCAGATCCAGCTGCTCTGCATGCTGCAGCAAGCAGAGACAATTTGAACTGTGGGGAGCATTCAAAAATCTAAGAAGCACAAAAGAACATACTTTGTATATAAAGACATGCAGCCTGCATGTGAGATATCTGCTGTTTCACACGACTGACCTGCTTGAAAACCTGCCCTGGTGGAAATGGCCATGAGTGACGCTGTAGAACTGTGCTAACATTCATTTGTCACTCATCATTTACAGCTGCTGGTGCTATGGAGGAGGAAGCATCCAAAATCCTTGATAGAGACTCACTAAAAGAAGCTACAACATAGCTCAGTAAACTACCTGAGCTTCAGGAGACACAGAACAAATAAGTACAAACCCAATTATTTTCTTCCTGCTCAGTAATCAAGGTGAGACATCCTAGATCAGAAGTCATACAATAGTCAGAACATCCAGCACTCTGTGTGAGAATAAGAACTGTACAGATATTCAACCTAATGCTCTCACAGAGGGACCAGGTTAAAATTCATTGATTACCTAACTCCTGCAAAATAATAACTCTTAGCTGCCAGTAAATTGAACAGATCATACAAGAACATTATATTCTCCTATAAAAAGAAGAATTATATCTATGGGAACAAGGGATATATAAAGCAAAATAATGAGTTTTAAATTGCACCAGCCTGCTGGTTCTGCATGACCCAATATGCTGGCTTTTGACGAAGGATTCTTTTTAATCATGGTGACTCAGGTGCAGATCCCATCTGTTGATGCCAATTACAGCAGATCACCAAAAGTCTTTATTAGCTGTAAATTCAGTCTACCACTCACATTATACTTATCACATAAAGGAAAATTGGTATTGATTTAGTAATTGAAATTGCACATTCTGAATGTATTACTCTTAAAAGCTGAAGTAAAATAATTTTTAGTATTTAGTTGAGAAAGCCTCCATTAAGAAATTCTTTTAAAAAACGTTTCCTCCTCTAATTCAAGGTAGCAGCAGGATGCTATGAATGCCAAGGTGGAAAGCTACCAGTCTGCACGTCAGACTCTGGTTAGTATGGAAGACAGTAACACTTCAATAAACAGGTGATTAGGCAACTCCCAGCTCTGTTAAAAGCAGATTGGTAGTCTATTACAAACTGATTAAATTTGCCACTTCTTCACTTCAAACAATTATATTTGCTCATTAACACTTGATATGTTGAATGCAGCTTAAGAACATAGGAAAATTAAATATCAATCATTCTAACTCCTCAGAGATTTAAAAATGACTCACATAATGATATTTTCCTTCAAAGAACAATAGGCATGTGCACCTGTGAAAGCTGCTGTGGAGGAGAAAAGGGAGGATGAGAAAAGTTATTTAAAGATTGATGAAAAGTAGCTATCAAGGGAATTGAACATGCAGCTTAACTGTCGTGCTGCACTGATGTGTTCGTACATACCTGATGAAACTCTGTTCTAAAACAGAGCATGAACATCGCTGGCCACAGCACAAGCTATGGCACACGGCATGCTTGTTAGGCTGACCTAGAATAGAATCATGAAGTATCCTGGGACCTACAAGGATCATCAAGTCCAACTCCTGGCCCTGCATACATCAGCCCAAGAATTCCACCATGTGCCGGAGAATGTTGCCCAAACGCTCCTTGAACTCTGGCAAGCTTGGTGCTGTGACCACTTCCCTGGAACATATGGAGGCATACTTTGACATGTGAAACAAATGTGTTTCTTTCATAGTTAATGTTGAGTCCTAAAGGAGTTCTGGGGATTATTCCCAGTTACTTTATCACCTTTGCAAAACACAGAGACTGCATCTTACTGGAAGTGTGCTTTGTCAGGAAGCCGGGATACTGGAGAGGAACACTAACTAGCCTTTAAACAACTGCATCTATCAGGATATGGCAGAGAACCATGAAAAGCAGAAGAGTATTTTTAACCCTATTGTGATGATGGGAAAGCTAAGATAGAGGAGGGAAAAGAAACTTTCTCATGATTCTTCATCGGGCCACAGACAAAACCAGACAGAACACACAAACTTTTGAGATTACTGTTCTTCATTCCTACAAACTAGAGGTACAAACTCTCTTTCCAACTGACCTTAAAAAATAAGATGTTAAAGATGTAAACCACAAAAAACACCACAGCCAGATAATTTTGAGCTTGCTGTAAATTGCATGCTTATTTTAAAATTAATTTTACACTCTTCAGAGAATCTGTTACTCATTACACCATGGGAGGAACGGGTTAGGCATCCCTACGTGCACTTAGCTGCACCTACATTGAAGATACTGCTGTGACGCACTCCCAAAATTGACAGCTGCAACAGTCATATATCCTTTACATCTTGGAAGAACATTCGTTTCTACTCCTCTTATTCTCTTTCTTGACTAGGTATGACATCATATGAGGAAAAAAAACCTCTTGACACCATTTGAGGAAAACACATGGCAAAGAAACTGTTGGGACTTGCTGGTGGTTGTGGTAAACAGACCTTCAGCACATTATTCATACATAATTTCATACTTGGTTTTAAGACCTGAAAGTAAAAAACTTAAACTTGATATTTGCTATTCAAGTATTATGATGATTGTGATAAAAATGATGATAAAATTATGATAAACACTGTGATAAAACAGTATTTAAACTTTAGGTGGGGACCTATGAGAAAGGTATCTAGGAGATCTTCTGGTGAACTTCCTCATGAAAACTTACTGCAAACTACAAGTTAAAGGCCAACTGTTTATCTTTTTATTTTATGTTTCAATTAAAAGTGAAAAACAACATCATTAGGTAAATGTTAAACGGAACAAACCATTTCGTCTTTGAAGAGGAGGGTGTAAAAGTCCAAAAGGAATAAATCAAACGCTGCATTTTTGTTCCTGTCTTCCTATCTGGCTGAAACCATGACACTGGCTTGTCTGTAGAGACTGTGGACTAAGGAACATGGTGGGTGGGCAGCGGAAGTGGAAGATGAAGCACTTTTACATGGCTCATATTGTAAGATCAGAAATTCTGAAAGTATAAAACTCTGTTCCAAAAGTGTAATGTTGACACTAGTGAATTGTTTCTGGAAATAACATCTGTACCCTGCCTCACTGTCATCTGACATGAAGCAGCACCACATTTGAGACTGAGGTACAGCAAAGTATAGATATGAAACCTCCCACTGGTTTAAGTGGGGACTGGAGGCAGCTGACTCTGGGATATTTAAGAAACAAATTACAGCAAGATGCCTTATTTGACATGGTCAACATTTTATTTGCTTTGATAAAAAAACATTAAAAAATATATGATCTCTAAATCCAACTCATGTTAAGATTATTCTGAGCATATTACACCCAGTACTCCAGCTGGGTCCCTTTAAAGGTTAAAATAACATCTGTGAGTGGAGCTCATCTTTTTTAGATCCATGGGTGAATGTAGGAAGCTCTGTCACAGACTATCTATTACAAAAAAGATTCCCTCCAATCAGTGGAGGAACAATCAAATTTTCACACACGCTATCCAAGCATAGGTAGAAGATTGGCATATTGTTCAATATTATGACTAAGTATTCACAGAAGACTCATTCTTCCCATTTGTTCCAGCTCTGAACTTGACCAAAAAAATAAATAAGGACTGCAACAGAATGCACAAATTATGTCTTTGAAGACAAGTACAAATTGAAAATTAATTTGTGTGTTGATAAAAGAATAGGCTCTTTTTCTCAAGCAAGCATTTAAATGACGGCCTGTAAAACTGTCTCTGTAGAACCCTGCGATGAATCCTCCTGCCACTGTTTAGATGTCTTTTGCTTCTCTACCAGAAGTTGCTAGCTGAAGAGTTTGGTATTTTAAGGACCTGGAGGCTAGTTATCATTGAACAATTAAGAGAACATACATTTTCATGACAATGTCTCTCTGAACAGGTACAAAACATTTCTACCATGACTCATTTCTTTTTTCCTGAGTAACATAATGCTGAGTAACTTTGAAAAAGGATGCATTTAGCTTTTTTACTCAAAACCTATTTTAACACAAAGGTAAAGGACTGCTCACTTGAAATACCTGAAAATTTGGTAATAATTCAGTTTCCTTGCTTCTACCTAAGTGATTGAGCCAACTCTACCCTGGATATTGACTGTGGCAAGAGTTCACGTTAGAGAGAATGAACTGCAATCCAAGTACCAAAACCTCTTAGCCTCACATAACAGGAAGGAAAGGGTGATAAACTTACCTTGTGTAGCAATGTAGTGATTTGGTCTATGATAACCCTAGAATAAATTGAAAGGAAAAAAAAATTCAGCAATTTGCACCTTAGCTATGTTCCTATGAGTGAAACTTCATTTAGGATAGTATTCAGTAAATGTCACAACAGTACAAATAATGTATTAGATGCAAAAGTTCTTTTCAGCTGGGGAAGGGCAAGTGAGAAGGGAAACAAAAGCAAATGTGTTTTCTGCAAAATACTTAAGTTGCAGCCTCGTACATTAGGGGCCAGAAGTAATATGTTCTTTCAGTCCCTTGTTGGCTCTGCTGAAAATGAACAGCATGAAATCCTCTCTAGCCCTTGCAGTTAATGGCACCAGGTGCTCATAACGTCTGAGATATACCTTCACCTATTGCTGTTGACTGTAAAGCCTGTCCCTTTTTTAACAGTTAAAAAATGTCAGATTCGCATTCAGCCTGGGGAAGGCAGGAGGGCATGGTGTTCACTCTGATCATGGTGGTTTGTTTATGTTTTATTTCTCCAGAGTAAAAAGGACGGTAAGTTCTTTGATTAAATCATTTGTTATGAACATACTGTTTCAAGAAGAACATAATACAACTCTGATGACAAGAGCAGCTTAATCACAAGTTGGCCAAGCAAGAAAGACCAATACTCTGTGCATTCTTTGCAACATGGAAAAGGTTGCCAAAAATTAATGATAGCATTTTTACAGTATTTGAATTTCTGATGTGATGGGACTGTCACCAAATGTTTAGACCAGTATGCTGATCAATCCAGTTGTAGGAGTGTTAATATTTGAATAATGGTTATGATGCATTGTCAGTTATCAGCAGGAAGAACTTAAGGCTGTAGCAAGCATGCCATTGCAATTTCCTTGTGAAAGAGCAACAGGAAATGCAGTGATACAAGGTGGGAATGAATCAAAACAACTGAAGATACTTTGAATATTACAGAAAGAATAACATGAGCTACAGAACTGATTTCTTTACATGACACTGAAGCAAAATTTGGAAGTCTGTGAACTGAGAAGTGTTCAGAGAGCTACAGAGTGAGGGTTTTTTTTCCTGCTATGTGTTACCTAATCCTTAGTGCCTGGGATCAAACACTTCCATTTCCCAGTGAAAAAAAGAATGGGAAGAAATACATCATAACCATTGTGTCTATGATGGTGCCATTCCCTTATTAACGTGTTATACTGACAGCATGACGACTCCAGTAATAACTGCATGCAAGAGCAAAATTAAAGCTGCTGCTGTAGTAGAAAAACCAGTGTTTCCAACAGAAACCTGACTAGCAAGATTATAAACAAACATGCTTTGTTTTGTGGCAGAGTTGTCTTTGGAGGATGCCTCTAAGCTTTGCAATGAAGCCATCTGCTGAGGATGAGGAAAAGACATTTTTTGTTTGCTGGCATTATTTCTTCTAGGACTACATTCTCTCCATACATTTGTACTCCATAAGCAAAAAAAAAATAGTTTCTATGCAGATAACTATCAGCATTTTATATGAAACTGTATAATCCAAATCTTTATTTCTCATATCTCATAATATTTTAGAGTAAGATCCAAATCTGACACAAGGACATACTACTAGCCTAAAATGAGAACAGTCCTGAATGCTGGAGAAAATGTGAAAGTGAATTAAAATCTAAGTCCCCAGTGTGAACTCTCTCTTTCCTTTCATGACAGATTACTCTCTTCAGAGATTAGCATGGCATATAACTAAATATATTTCCATATGTGCCTTCACTGCTTTGTGACTGTGCTACTCTTTCAAACAGCAAGGGACTGAGCAGAAATCTGAGCTTAGTCTAATGATTCTTGAATGTGCTTATATAAACATCAGTAACAAGAGAGATCTTCAGAAAGTTCCCTCAGACTTCATACTGTTACAACTGAAGTACCTACTTTTCTTGTATAGCTCTAGTTCCTCCATATTCTGAGAAAAAAAGTATCTGTTACATTCCTGTTTCATACTAGTAATTAAATTTGAACTGCAAAATCTGACACCATTTTTTCAAAGATGTAACTGCTGAACAAGAAATCTTTAGCAGGCACAGTTTCCCATGAAGCAACAATTGTTTTACTTAGCCTAAAATCCATGTGAACAGTAAAATTACTAACTTTGCTATCCATAGACTTCTGGCTTTAGACAAATAATATTGGCTTTTTAAAGATTTTCAATTCTACATTTGAGCTCATTCTTTCAGCCAAAAACACCTTGTCTCTTAAAGAATTTATTTTAATGTAAAACATTAAGTTAACATGATGCAGAATGAACAAAGAAGCCACTTTCAATAATTAAACAGCCTACATATTTAATGAAATGTCTTGCTTGCATTAGAAATATTGGTTAACAGCTGCAGAATATACTTTGAAGGCGACTTAAAAGTGCAGAGATGACAAGAGACTGCAAATCTCTGCATTAGGCATTACAGAGTTTTGTCACATTAATATGCAAACAGCTTTCTTTTAAATGTGGAATGATGCCAAGCTGTTGACAGAAAGAAAAAAACAACATTTTTCCAGCCCATATAAGCACCAGCAGGCAAAGTAGCCATACAGCGCTCCTGGCAAGCTTTCAGTCTAGTGGCAGTTGGAGGAAATGACTAATTTCTTTTACTGATTGACAAACCTTTGAGGCTTTTCTCTTCCTTCAGTGCACACCTAGCTTCCAAAGATAGCACTCTCCAGTGCTGAACAATGTTAGCAGCTGTTATTAGCTGTGGTATCTATTATAAATTGTGAATACTGTGAGAATAAGAGTTCCCTCTTTGACTGAACACAACATTAAGCTTGTTGACTACATCAGGATACGCACATCAATGTAATTCCCATTGATGTAATCGGAACTTGTTTCTCCTTCAATAGGCTGCAATCTCACTCGAGAATGATCATCTGAAAAGGGAATAATGGAGAGGAAAAAAAAATAATTAAAAATATATTCAGTAACACAGGCCTAATCAAAATATTCCTTTATAGTCAAACTAAAATCTTAGCAATTACAAGTTCATGCTTATTTTGTTGGACATGAAAACTGTATCTACATTTAATTCTCATTTCAGTCATTCACAGGCTTTCCAAATCCCCTCTAGTTTTCAGTATGAATTTCTTAAATTTTGTAATGTGAAACCCATTATAATTATCACTTTTGCCTTGACTCCCTGCTTTTGTCAATAAAATAACATTAACTTGTCAAAGGTTTATTCATTTGGAAATGCTTCTGCCAGTACTGAGGGGGAGCTGAAGTCATTCAAGACATACTGAAACCTCAAGAGTTTTTGAAGGAAACTCATTATCTTTTCAGTAACACAGAAAGCAAAACACAGTAATGGCAAAACCCAAGCAGTAAGACAATGGCTTTCTCACTGAATTTTGCTCCACTGTGGTGTATCTATCCAGGACTGTGAAAACACTTCCAACTTTATTTTCTAAATTCTGCTGCGAAACATCATGGCATGAATTCATCTCATGACAGCTGCCTCATCTTCTCTATGATATAGCAACTGCTAGAGGCTAGTTCCCACTCTGCACAAGAATATCTGTAAGCTGGCAGGGATCCTTCTTCTCTGAGACTTTGTAAGCTCCTCTTGACTCTCTTAGTTCAAAAGCAACAACGAACAATGGCTTTTTCTGAATGCTGCACGAGTTGTAGATAAAACAATTTGAGGGTAGGATCTCAAGGATGGAGAGATGGTAAGCAGCCACTTTATTGCTACTTTGTTTATGAGGTACTCTTGCTAATTAGATACCTGTGTATTATGGTTTGCTGCCTGCCTGCTGAGCTGGTATTACTTGCAGCTGATGATAGACCTTCATGACTGTTGTTATTGTGTTGCAAATGTAAATAATCATTAAAACACCCAAAACTTGCCAACCGTGTTCTGAACAGCTATTTCTGAAGCTTTAAAATTCCTAAAATATAGCAAACAAATGACAGAGCATGAAGTAGCTTAAAAACCCAACTTCATTATAAGTAGCATAATTTCGGCCCACATTACAGTGGAGGAAAACCAGGGCAAGTGCTTCTTAAAATAACGTTGTTTCAGAATTACAAGTCAAGAGAGAAAGTGGTCAAGGTGAATTCTTTACCTCTTCCTTTTATCCTCCAAGTCTTAGAAAATAGAGACCTCAGAGCCTCATTTATTTCCCTGGGATTCCCTTGAGAGAGAAAAAGGGCATGCTACAACCCCAACATAGTAAATCAGAATAAATTAAAATTCCATCTCCAGGTTCCACACAGGTCTTACATTTCTATTTTCTTGGAATTATTTCATTCAACAGTCTTCAAGAATGAGGTTTTCAAACATGCCGGAGTATTTGAATCAGTTATGTTAATCAGGTCAGCCTCTTCACCCTCTTTATTCATTTTTCCAAGAATAAAAATTTATAGAGCTGTGACTTTCCATTACGTAACCCCTGCTTGTCTGACTCTACCAAGCTATGCTTATCCAAGTGCTTTGCTATTCTATGCTTAATTAAGCTATTTATCAGTTTCTTCAGAACAGAGGTTCGGCTCACAGGACTTTAATCCCAGACATCCATCTTACTTAAGAAAGATACTAAGGAACTTTCTAAGCTCCAGCCATGGCTGCTGCTTTTACAGTTTTGGGACCTGATCCAACTTCTGCTAAAGTCACCAGACTCAGAAGTCAAGCTTGCTTGGAGTCATGGTGTATCTTCATCTATATTTTCATGATTTCCCACATTGTTGCCTTACAGGCATTCTCACCAGGACAATTCCGGCTAGTAAAGATCTACACTTTCACATTTCTTGAATCACAGAGGGCAAGGTTCAGTTGTCTAAGCACAAAACATCTCATGGCAATTTATACAGCCACCAGGATATACTGCCTAGCTTTCACTGCCACTGTGGAATAACACGTCTCCCATATGTACTGTGCTACATTTGTTGGTCTTGCACAGATGTCTCGGGCCACCTGAAATGGCCTAATCACATGTCTGTATTTAGGTAACTGAAACTCCTTTTTGATCACTTGCCTAGAAATAAGTTCCATATTGGACAAAACAAGCTTAGCTTTTTCCCTCTAAGAAACATCTTAAAAATGTAACTTCCTGTAATTTGACTGATTTATACAATCAAGCAATATGCAGTATCTTTTAATTTCCATTATTTTGTTACTTTTCTTACAATAACTCTTTGCATTAAGCAAAATAAAGAAGTTACTTCATACCTGCATCTTCATATAATCTCTTTCCCTTTTATCTTCTCATGTGAATTTTTCTTAGTACTGCATTCTCAGCTAAGTTTCTGGGAATTCTGGAGGTAATGGACTGTCCAATACCCGTTTATCTGCAGTGGCACTGGAGTGACTCCCTTTTTTTTATTGCTTTGAGAACTCAAATTAACTCCTTACTGCATGGGCTTGTTAAAATCAAAGAAAAATCCTTATGTCAACAGAAAGAAATGTTACTGTGTCTGGGCTTTGCTTATGTCAAGCAGATTTAAAACTAAGAAGTACATGAGCCATATTCTTCAACATGTGTGTTGATTCTTAAATAGTCTCTAGATTAACTGTCTATGTTTTTAAGGTATTTTTTTCCTTTATACTTCAGCTGGTCTTGACAGTTTATGCAGCTTTTAAATACTCTTTTTTCTATCTCATTGTTATTTGGATGCCCTTCCATTAGGAGATCTAATTTAACTTTCCACTGATCACTTAAGCTTTCAAAATTATTTATCTTAGAATAAATTTGTCTTTGTGGAATATGGTAATAGGTAACAAATATAAGCATTTTATTCTCTCTTGCCCCATGTTACCTACAACATGTGTATGCCAGCCTGCAGACTGTGATCTCTAACAAGCCCCATGAGCACCTGGTTGATTAGCATGCCTAGCCAATGACCCTTTCTTGGGACATACATTCCTGATTCTCTGCAAATCAAACCTTCTATAAATGTCTCACCTAAAATCTTTAGCTGCTTTTAAAAGCTGTGATCAATACTCTCTTCTCATTTAGTCAATATTGAGTTAGGTAAAAATAAATACAGAACCCCCCCATTCTCTCAAGGTCTCTCCTGAGGAAAAAACAAATAAATTTTACCAAAATCCATGCCTAGCCCCACACAGTTATGGCAGAAACATAATTTTTCTTAGGTGATGAAAGATTCATTTAGCAAGTTCATGCTGGGTATAGTTTGTAATGAGAACACATGAATGTTTTTTGTCAGTAAAGAAAGAACATGTTTTCTTTGGGCGACTGGACTGTGATCATGATTCAACTTTTTGTAGCCACTGTCATAAAGTGGGCAGGGCACACTTGTAGCCAATTAAATGTACATCACTTGGGTAACATAAAGCATACTACGATTCTGACAAGCTCCTGCAATGCTGGATGCTTGTTGCTATTGTTTAAACTCCTTTTGAGAACAATAACAAATACAAGCAATAATATAACAGTAGTATCTTGGGAAAAATTAAAACAAAGAGGGTAAATGGATAGAAAAAATATGCTATGCAACAAAAATATACATTTCATTATAATCATGTACCCATAGTTAGCAGCATCTAAACCGCTGTATTTTTAAATGTTTGAACATAGCATAAAAGAGCAATTTATTAAAATGCTTTTAAGCTAAAGCATATACTTTATACAATTATCTGGGACAAATTTTCAAATGTAGACCATTCAAATTGTACCCTCAGAGTCTGAGAAATGCAATTATTTATCTAGGAGAAAAACACATAAAATAATTAAAAAGTTAACTACCCCATTTGTATACACATATTTAACAACAACAAATTGAATGACAAACTGTGGGCAGTTTCAACTTTTCTTTTAAGATAATGCCTTTAATTCTAGTAGATCTTAATTTTATCTTGAGTTGTCTTTGTTTTCACAGCCACATAAACAGGAAGTGTTATTGATAAAAACTCCATCCAACTCTCTCCCTCTGCTAAATACTGAGGACATTTCAAGTAAATTGAGATCTAAATGTCCTGAGTTATATTTCGCTTCTTAGAAAGCCTTCAGTATCACTTGTAATTGTCATTGATTTGTGTATCTAATATCTTTTATGTGTTCTCCTTTGGCTATTCATCACTTGATTACCTCAGACATAAAGCACTAGCAACTTTCTACGACCAAAGGGTGTCAAAGTTTAAGGCAGTGTCTAACATGACATAAAAAGAGGGGAGTGACACACTACCTGTCTACAAGGGAAGATCTATTGTAATAGGCTTGGACTGGAAAAAAAATCATAAAGCAAGGATAAGCATAAGACTACTTTGTATTTCTTATTTTTGGCTTTGATATTTTTACTCAAATGATTAGCTGTTACTCATATAATGAATTGCTACATTCTCACAAAATAACAAGTTTGTTACACATTAAATATTGCTGGGAGGGAAACAAGCAAAACCGTATCTAGTTAACTTATCTGGTTTTGCATACGCACCAGCCCATCATGATAACCACATTTCTCTAGAAGATTTAATTTCCTTTTTCAGTATACAGCACAGTGTACACCCAAAATACACAGCGATACTATCATGTCCACTCAAGACCATGTGGCAGATCATCTCTTGCTGAATTTGCCTCTGCCTCCATGTGCATTTCCTGTGGGTTCTCATTCTGCAGCAAGCAACAGAGCTGTTTTCTCTTTGCAGACAGTCTCAGCCTCGCTGGGCCCTATTCATGTCACTTACTGTAGGTCACTAAGTTGGGAGCTGCTTTCTCTAGACACATGCACTGCAGAGAGGACCCCCTGAGGAGGTGACTCGGAAGCATACAAGTGGGCTCTATTTCAGGACGATTTCTCTGCAAGACCTGTCCTTTTCTCTTTCAAGTCCACATGATTCACTGATGAGGAAACCTAGGCAGATACATGCCTGGACAAACACCTAGGATAGGTGCTGAAATTTGTGCAAATACGCACTAACATACCCCTTCCAAAGGATTAATGTTCAGACAATCAGCATGGATTATTCTTCTCTGCTGGGTTCTGTATGATATCTGAACTCAGCAGTATCATTAAATGATCCCTCCTTAAAGACCACCCTTCATTTTCATGCTTACAAAACAAGGTGACGGCTGCTTATTTCTCTGCTTTTACCTGCTCATGGTTTATCTGGCTGGCTGTTAAAAACACATACACTCCCCATCTTAAATTTTAAAGTGAAAAAACAGGAAAAGATAATCTCCAACATACACACTTTAAGTGCAACAAGAGCAGTGTGTAAATAATATAATTTTATTGAACTTGATACATTTCCTGCCTCCACGTTCATGTGCAACATCTCTAGTCACAATGCTTTGGAACTCTCATAATGCAAGATTTAGGGGTCACTCACCATAGCCTGTTATCATCTCCTCAAGTTATTTGATTATTAGTGTGTCTAATCCTTTTTAAGCCTGGAATTTTTAAGTAAAACATATGGGTTACCTTTTTTTTCTTGAAGTCTGTCTAATACAAGCCAGGAGAGTTGTCTCTGTTACTGTGGAACACTTAAGCACCAGTACTGTCTGCTCCTAAAATAGCCAGAACCTAATACCAAGGTATTGATGTGATCATGGGTAGTCTTGTGCTAAGCTGACAGGAACAGTTTGGGACCTGTTAGAGCTGAGTACTGGTTAAAGGTGTTGCTCTCCTTTAGCCATACACTGATCACAGGATGGAAGGTAGACAGAAGGGCAGTTGAGAAAACACATTAAATCTGACAGTTTTCTCAAGGAAGAAAAAAAAAAACATTTTCCCTCATTTTTATCTTCTTAATTAGGGAAAAGGAATACAAGCCTGGTGAGAGCACAAGGCTGGTGGTCATTCTTATCCAGATCTGAAGGGAGTTAATGAAGTGCACAATTATGCTGTCAACACTCACATGCAATGATATTCCCGTATCTATTTTTCATTCTGTTCTCATCTTTCTTAGCTGAATCCCATGGTGCAGACTGTCCTTCAAAGAAACTCTAAAAAAAGGAAAGAAAGTGACATTAAGAAAAGCATGCAGCAACAGTTACCTTATGGCTAAACGAAAGAGAAAGGCAAACAGTAGTTGTGGGCATTGTTGTTGAAGTCTCATTTAAATGATTCATTTATTGAGCAAAAATATGAGTCTACTATTTAAATGGTATTTATGCATAGCTCCAGATGTTACTTAAAATTTGACATGAGATTATCTGTATAATAGCAAGAAGAATTATTTGCAAGTGAAGTGCTATTAAACCTTTCCAAATCTGTGTTCTTGCAACACTAAGAGTCCTTCACTTGTGATCTCCAGATTCCCCATATAGTTCTCATACACACACATGAAGCTGAAGCAGCTTCATCATCAGTGTTGGAGCTGCTCCAGTATTTGAGTGTAGAAATTACAGATTGTACTGGTATGTTTTATTTTTGACATATCCCAAGTTTCATTTACTTGCTGGTAAATGACCTCATGGATCAAAACACACACAGGTATTTAGAAAAGCATGGATTCAACTAGCATATGTGTCTTTTTTTCTCTTAAGCACAATTTACAACACCACTATGATGATTATTTTCTCAGAGAGTAAAATCAATGTGATTTTGTGAAAGATATCTCATATTCACCAAACTGCTGTCCTTTAGCTAGTAAATCTCATGTAAATAAGAAAGTTGAAGGTGCTAAAAGTTTATTTTTACATTAATAAAACACAGAAGCTGCCAAAAGGGCAGCAAGCAAGTTGTTATGCCCTATATGTCCTGTGCTTTCTGTGGTGTAAAAGAGCATTTGCACAATCTCCTAATTTATGCACTGTATCCATAAGTCATATGATGGAGATACATTTTAAAATTTTGTATTGAAATATTAATCTTGTGTTAAAAAATACTTTGTTGCCAAGCAAACTACTGGAATTATATCATGATTATGACCAGTCCTAACTCATGTTTTCGTCTTTTTACTAGACTGATCAGTAGATTAAATCTTTTGTACCACACTAAATAGAGAAAACACTGTGAAGTTTGTATCTCTTGCAAGATCTCAAGACATTCTGAGTGTTTAAAACAGATAATGTTTATAAAATCATCTACTATTACTGTCTTTTGCCTTCAAATTTAAAAAAAAAATTGTTTTTAGAATCCCGATGTTTCCAATAACAAAGTCAAACCAAACTCTTGATCTCTTGCTGAAGTCAATAGGACACAAGGATATTCAGTGTCTAAAATGGTTATTCTTTTCACAAGTTTCTTAGAATGCTTGTTTCCAATTTATGACCTAGAAATTCCTGGGAATACATGGACTACTTCTAAAATGTTTATAAATAATAACTCAAGAAAACTGTAAGCCTTGTCAGTGGCTTCAATTTGTTTTTCCTTCATCTCTCCACACCTCCTTTGAAAATTTTTAATGGTTTGGAAACTGAAATTATTAAAACGTATTAATACAAATAAATTTTTCCTTACTCATAACATACTATCATTGGGTACAGCTCTGAGAAACACTGATTGCTACAAGGATAGAAGAGTGTAACCCTGTGAATCCTAAGATGATTTACAGCTTTGGGGCTCTTTGCCAAAAAGGCGTCAATCGTTATCTGATTATAGATTTGCCAATGGCATCTAAAGCAAGCAGGCCCTCCAACTCTAGAGCACTCTCAGCCCAGATTGGATGGAAATTACTCTTCTAGTAAGTCTGACCAAACTGCATAAGGAATGACTCTCCATGGGCAATGATCTATGCCTCAATTACTTGCAAAGTTCAGACTCTCAGACAATGCTGGGTGATGAACAATTAAACATGGTTAAAGGCAAAGTAGAAATGGAAATGGTCAGCAGGAAAGCTCCAAAGACACAATAAATAAACAATTCATTTGATCGAAAATTTGATGTGAATTTCACATTTCAGACAGCTAAGCAGACTACTGAAAATTCTAGTTTTTTTACAGTCCTTCTCCTAGAGACTAATGCACAGAATTGATCCATAAGAGACTACCAGCAAGTGGTTTTGAGTTTAATTCAGTAAGCATTACATGGGCTGTTACAGAGAAAGAGTCCTGCCGACACAGCTTCTGAGTCTACACCTTGAAATACAGAAGACCCAAATATTCTCCAAGGGACATCTTGTTTCTCTCTGTCCCACTAATGAACTTTTACAAAATTGCTTTAAACCAATCAAAGGAAGTAAATCTCTGGAAGCAACTGGGAAAAATTTAGGTGGTGCTGAATTTAGGGAAGAAATACACCGGGCAATGTACTGCTTTCGGAAACTCGTCTGCGTCTCAGATGCAATGTACAAGTTCTACTTCTCCCAAGTGTTTGGAACTTCTGAAAACAATGATAACTTTAATGAGCCTTATAGATAAACCATCTTCTAAAAATTTATCTGCAGCAAAGATAATTCTATTCCGTAGAACATATATATATATATCAAACCTCACAACAGCAAAGACCAGGAAACAGATTTACATTTCCAGCTACTGCTTACTGACTTCACTTTCTTTATTAAAAATGTATTACAGAAAAGTAACTTCAGATATTTATTTTTGAGTTTTTGTCAATAAATTAGTGAATGGAATAAAACATATCACACAGGGAAAGTAAGACACGATTTATGTATATCCATTTTTCTTTTTAATTCATTTTGGGATACACACTGGTATTACGGTGAGAGGAGCACAGCAAAGATAACTGAAGGAAGAGGTATTACAGTGCAAAAGCATAAAAAATCCCAGTTATTGTACAAGACAGCTGGAGTGTCACTTCCTAAATTCCCCGTGTGCTGCCATTACACAAACTGCAACAGAATGATAATCCACAATGTATTGTAAGGAGAAATCTCATTTGTCCCACAAGTAAAGAACAGAGCAGATATTTCATAACAGATGATCTGTCAAGATCTTTCCTTACTTGTGAGAAATACATGTTTCATTACAGAAATTTTTTAAATCTCTTTTCTGACATACCACTCTCCAGGGATGCTGCTGCACAGCAGCCCACACATTATCTTTGTGGCTATTCATTCTAATTCATCCTTAGAAGTTTCTTAAAACTGTGGACTGTTAGGAAGAAATATGGCCCCCAAACACTTCACCAAATGCTTGGCAAGGGTAATGGAAAACCAAAAAATGAGTATAGGACTTTTTTCAAATAATTTAAAATAGGTATTTCTTCAACTCCAAACCACACAGAACCCTGACTACCCAGCCTCTGTGATCTTCTTGAAAAATGAAATGCTCTTCCACCCAGCTGTTGTTACAGCAGACATTTCAGTATGCATGTCAACTGCCATTCTGCTAGTAGAAAATATTACAATAATTAGGATAAAAACACGTTCTGAAGAAAAATTAATTACAGAGAAGTGCTTTATATGCAGCATGAAAACTGGTCAGTGATGCAGCAGTAGGATCATCTTAGGAGAAATGTGATACTTTTGTGTGGTTTAACTCAATACTGTAGTGGTTTCCATTAAAAATTAAATATTTGCCAAGGGCTAATTCACTGTGACCCTCACACTAGAAAAATAACTGCAATATTTCAAATGAGAGGGGGAGATAATCATTGCAAATACAGATTTTTTTAGATTATTCCCTTTCCTAATTTAAAATTCGTAAGGCAAAAAAAAAAAAATTGGAAAGGATCTATATAAAAGTACAGTTTGAAGAGGCTGGTATGTGGAGAACAGGGTGAGATCGTCAGAACAAAATTTGTATCTCTGTTGATTGTCATCTTTGCCAACACACTTTCTATCCCAGATTTCATGCTTCCAGATAAGGATACTTAAAAAAAGAAATCTTTCTAAGTGCTTTAAGGTCTACAAATGTAAAGTGTGGAATTACTATTTTTATTATTAGTCAAAAACCAAGCAGCAAATTTCCAAAAAATACTTAGTAGTTGCTAGGTGACAACAGTGTATTCTCTTACGATTTCATTTACAAAATGCAAATTCTTATGTAAAGAATTGAGAAGTTAAGGGTATCATAAATCTCTCTCTGCCTACTTAATAAGCAAGAATATTAGTTTTAGGTACAAAGAAATGCTATTGCACTGTGTAACAGTCTTAAGTTTGACCTGTGGATTTATTTTTAAATGTATCAGTCTTTATGGTATCTGATTTTCTCTACTGACTCTGAGTTTCTTCACTGGTAACATTCATTTCCCATTGCCATTTCTAAGTAACCAGATTATGATGCATTTTTACAACATTAGTAATTTGATGTATTCAGTTACAAATACCTCTGGATTTGTTTTTAAGTTACATGCAGAGAGTTATGTACACTGTCTACTTTAAGCCAGACCAGACAACTAACAGTGATCCTAATGGAGGTCCTTGTCTAAACTCAATTAGCTAGAGAAGAAACTTACATTTCTACAATAGCCCTTTGAGTTGCAGCTACATTAGATGCCTAAAATGCCCTGAATTTGATAGTGAAGATTCATTACTAGTTTAACACTAATGCTTGTCCATTTTATATGTGGAGATTACAGATGGGATAAAATGCATCCATTAAAGTCTGAATTAAGATCCTAGGGTCACATTAGACTCTTTGTATTTACAAACCCTAGTAAATACACATTTAAGCAAGTCCATAAATGTTTGGAGGACAAGGATCTTCAGGTTCATTTAATGAACACTGCAAGATTTGTGAGTGCAGTAAATCTGTCAGTTCATTGGATTTTCAGTATTCAGAATCTGCTAAATATCTGGCATATTAGGATGTTCTTGTGATAACAACATTAACTGTTTTGGTTTTTTTAAACAGAAAATTGAAATAATCAAGTTCTGTTTGTTGGTAACTCAGTATTTGGACTATTAAAGAATTAAAAAGGATCTCTGAAAGTTATGTTAAAAGAAATCTGCTAGTCACTTTGAGGGAAGCTTTCATAATTGAAAATGCATCACCTGTAGCTAATAGATCTCCCCAAGTGTTTGTGAGCAGTGGTAAATGATTTCACTGATGGCAACCCACAGTATGCAAGCAGCTCTTCATACTTCAGTCATTACTTTGGTCACTGAGAGCATCTGTGGATGACAGCCTGCCACTAGAGAATATATTCACCATCAGCTTTTCCTTCTCTGTCAGCTTCAATCACTGAGAATTATGTCCAGTTTTCAAATAATGGAATTTAAAAAAACATTTTACTGTGCCTGCCCTTGAAAAGTGTCTGTTGCAAGAGCCAATGTGAAAATCTATCTCATCAATGTAAACTGGCTTCAGAAGCTATAAAGCACTTACTGGTGTGTTACTGTAGCCGAAGTCTGAACACAGAAGAAAAAAAACCCGAAGCCCAGTAAAGACTGTTGCAAATATTATGTTATTGCTAAAACTCCCTTGCTGTGTTCAGATTTTTCTGGTAAAATTAGGCTGATAGTTTACATAAGGTTTTCTATGTGTGATATCTAAGATGCAGATCAGTTTTAAAGCAGATACAGCGTTAATAGCCTGAGATACAGCAGCTATCTAGTACTGTTCCCAATGGTCCTTTACATGGTTGTTCCTCCTTGAACTGATGAACAAAAACCCAGAAACACCCACTCAAGGGTTTGCATAGCCAGAGGTAGGAAACAGTCTTTTCTTTCTCAGGTGAATTTGGGTCAGTCTGCATTACACATGAGAAGGGAAAGCAAAAGTCCTTCTGGTCTTTTGAGACACTAAACATCATACTCACTGCCTACATTAAATGCTGAAATGAAGGGGAACTCTTACCTCCTCCACTGACTAACTACAGCATGCCTCAACACTCGGATTTCAAAACAAGGACTAAAACCACACAGGTAAGACAAGATCTGGTACTAATTCTGTGATTACATTGGTGTGCTCATTTTTCAGAGGCGGTGCTTTCAGTCAGTGCATTTCCTAATATGTTTGTATTTTTAAAGTCACAGGCTTTTCTATTCCCTGGACAACTGGGCAGTCCAGTCAACCTATAGAAGCATAAGGAAAATATACAAAAATGATCAAACTGCTTCAGTATTGTACTATGAATGACATAGGTACCTGCACCACTTATCATAAGTTAGCTCTAGTTGACAACAGCATTGGGAAATATACATGAAATTCAGTTAACACTATAGGACACGAGAGTAGCTCACCAGCTCACTAGAACAGAGAAGTAACTTAAGTGAAAGTGACTTGTCAGTCACTGTAAAAATTGTGAAGATGTTGCACACCTTCAGGAATAGCAGGTCGTGAGTAGCGGCCGTGCTGAAGGCTGGTTTTTAGGTGCTAGAAGCATTTGAACAAAATAATCAAGAATAAGTTTTTTTTTTTTTTTCCTACCTAGTCCTATATTTGACAGTGTCTAGAGTTGCTTGGGGAAAGAACCCAGGGGATGAGGTGACCTGAGACACTGCAGGAGAACACATGGCATGGCTGGAACCACCACACAGACCCACCTGAATTCCTTCCTGGAATGTGTCCTCTCCCACTTCCATGTGGAATGGAAGTTGTGTGATTTGTAAAACTGCACATATTGGTGGCTGAAATATTTTGGTCGCTTAGTACATTTAGTCTCCAATAACCAGTTGTCATTTGATCTTAAATCATGACAAGGCTGCAAAAACAGAGTGTCATAGAATACTTCTGTAATAACTAACGAAGAACTACTTTCCACATATTTTTAACCCACCCTATCTATGACATCTGTTGGTGTAATTTATTTTCTTGCTATCTAACACTGAAGATAATACCTGAAACTCACCTGTAGTATTAAACAGCAGGAATAGAAATCTTTATATATTCTGCAGAGCAGTCTGAAGATTTCACAGATTACCTAGTTTTGATAGGCTTTCAGAACTATTTCCATTTTACCTACTTAAGTTTTAAAAACTCCATTACTTTAATTCCTTTAAAATTCTTTAATACTACCATATAAGGAAAGATTTTAGAAATATGGTGAATTAGTAAGAGGACTGCAATACAGCATACAATTAAAATTCTAATTTAGAAACTTATTCCCTGGCATACTAGACAGCAATAACTTAACCTCATTAATCTTCCTGATTTATCTCCAGTAGAAAAATATAGTATGCTGATAGGATTTCATGATTCTTTTTTATAGAAAGGACCCTCTGGGTACAATATGCACACTTGTACTGTAACTAAAGTGCAGGATACATTATTTTTTACTTCTGTGTAAAGGAAAATAAATTTGGTCTCAAGCAGTGCTTATTTCCTCATATTAAAATGTATTTCCTGCTTTTAGAGGATTTAATGAATACTTTTCATGTCCAGCATGTGGGGTTTTCTTATCTTCCCATTCCTCCCCATCTTTTTTTTTTTATTTTCTTCACACAGTATGTAATTAAGAGCATGAATCTGAGCAATTCTCATGACTGTAATGTCTGTAAACATGAAGTGAATGAACACAGGCTACTCTGAATACCAAATAGTTCTGTGCTTTAATAGGGAACCAGAGAAAGACTTGGACCACCACACAGGCACAATCTATCCTCTTGTGAACAAAACTATCTGCATTATTGTTCATTAACTGTGTCATCTCCTTGCTTCCTCCCTATGCTGTTCCAAAGGATGTAATTCCACATGTTAGTTGTACACACATGAGTAAAAAATGATGCAGAGTTGTTTATTTCTTAATGAGAAATCCTACCCACCAGGACACAGGTATTTCTTCACTACAAGGAGGATGAGGCACCTGAACAGAGAAGTTGTGGATGCCCTATCCCTTGAAGAGTTCAAGGCCAGGTTGGAAGGGGCTCCGAGCAACTAGGGAGAGATGTCCCTGTCCATGGCAGGAGGGGAGGAACAAGATGATCTTTTATGCTCCCTGCAACCTAAACCATTCTGGGATTCTATGATTTACACAAAAGAAGCACGACTCCAGGTCACATACAGTCCACTGAATGTGTAGGCTAGGTAAATTCTAAATTGACTTCTTTATACCATCTTTGGAAGGGTAACATGTAAATACCTCAGAAGGACTTGGACAGAAAGAAAATACTCACCCTGGTTACTATGACATGGTTTGAATGAGGCCAAAAAAAAGAGGTGTCTTAAAATGTTGTATGAAGGCAGAGACATTAAATTTGAACTAATGTAGGTCTCCAAAGTACCATTTTAACCAGATTTTGCACCTCTTGTTTTTAATTTCCAATTTATTCAGGAAATTATTTTTCAAGTCCCTTTCTGCCGAGTGAAGCATTCCTGCCACAATGCTACTTAGACCTCAGAGGTACATCACTCCTAGATTTTCTTTAATGTACTCAGAATGTTAGCAGGCAGATGGTTTCTAAAAACTGGTTTTATGTACCTGACAGCTTTGAGAAAATTATTTGGAATCTTTTTGTGCACTTTAAATTTTAATTTTAAAAACTAATAAAAGATGTAAATATTTTTTCTGAGTCTAGTCCATTTTTCCTCCTAAAGATTAGCACTTTGATATTTGATTTACGCTACAAATAATAAAAGCTTTCCCCAGGGAATGGTTTCAAAGAGCTAATGAAATATTATTAAAGTAGAGCATAAAGATACAATGTGCTGTGAAAAAAGAAGGCAAGGACTGCACATTTTTTCTTCCTACAGTAAAGAGTTTGCAATTGGTTTAAAATATAATAAAAAAGAGAAAACAAATTGAAGAAAAGAAAAAAGGAAATTAAAATGAAAAATTCACAGTGAGACAGAGAGGGGGAGGAGAAGAAGAAAATACAAAAAAAAATCAGGTACCAAAAAAATTCAGGCACCAAAGTCTGTATTTGACTGAAGTGGTAAGCTTTGTGTTGCAGTTATTAAAATTTTCTTTTCACTTGTGTTTTACATAGTGATTGATGAGAACTATTTCACTTATTGCCTAGATACGCTATGCAATGAACAAAACAAGGCTTAAGGATTCCAAGAAACTTTTCTGAAGTAGGAAATACCTTCCATGGGAAAATACTTATTTTCCATGACTTGACTGACACTGTAAGCCTGTGACATTAATCTTTGAGCAATTATATTATTTGAAAAGAGACTATTTAATACCTGTGCCCTTCTACTTACTGAAGATTATTCTTAAGAGAGGTGATCAACATTAAACTGGTGGACACATACACTGATAAGAAAGGTGACTTCTGACACATTTCTAGGTAATCCAGTAATATTTTTGTCTGATTTTATCTGAATACATCATTGTAATTGAGACAGTGCTCTGAGCTCAGAATTCGTAAGAACTGCCTGACTTTAAATTATCAGCTAACTCAGGCACAGAAAACCTGATATGATCTTCAAATCCCCTGTAAAAACAAGCTGTTTGTGATTTAGAACCACACAATTTGGAAAAACCTTCAATGTTATAGAATTCCCTGAAGCAATAGAAAACATATGGAAAAACGAAACAAAAGCAAACAAATGTTGAATTTGAGAAGTGAATAAGCCCCTCCCCTATCTTCATCCAAGCTGTAACGTACACACAGCTGATGTAACCTTTCAGAAGTGATAAAGCACCCCTCAGATTTGGCTCAATAAGTGGGCCTCGAGGGTTTCCATGAGTGTACCTCGGCTGCCCTAGTTAATATAGTTTGAATAGAAGATAACAGAGAAACAAAGCTCACATAATAAGATTTTAATTCTGCTACAAGGCAACACTGACATCACATTTAACTACAAGATAAAAGCCAGAATACACTGGCGTGCACAGATGGAACACAAATATTTTGCACACTGTTGTTTTTCCCTGTAGATAAGATAGAACTTTTCAAGGGAAATAAGAGCAGTAGGGTGTGCTAAAACAGATAAAGGTCTACTTGCAGTGCCCTTTCAAAAAAAGGATAGCACTCCACTGTGCTGGCTCATTACATTTTTTGATCTTCACAGGAAGCTTTGGTGCCTTGATGTCTACTTTGCTTGTTTGCAAATACACTATTTGCTAGCATATATAAAGTCAATCAGTCACTCCTCTGGGCTTGACTTTTAGGCCAGCAGTTTCCTTGTTCTAAAGAAAAAGATCTATCTAAAAGCTGCATGTCTGTTTACCACTTTTCCTGGCTGGCATCCAGTCCCTGAGCTGATCATTTGGTACACTTTTTGCTTTGGGGAGAGCAGTAGTGGGTCACAGTAAAGCCACTGAGAACTTCCACAGCAATGGGAGCTCCCGCTACTTCACTGTTCAAATATCCTGGCTCTGGGTTTTAAAGTTATGTTCCCTTTTCCCTCTGCAGGCTCTTACTCTGTAATTGCTTCCTGTCAATCATCTTCCCTTTGGACAACTGCACACTTACTGGAAAGGTGGATAAAACCTTCAAAAACATGGTGTTGGTCCTAGACGATTTCCCATCTGTCTGAGAAACTACTCAAAGAATAATACAGAGTATTTAAGAGCATATAAAGATAATCAGCATAGAAGTAGAAGAGGTAGTAATGGGATTGACAATGACGACAAGTGTTGCTGTCAGTTGTTAACCTAATTATTTTTAGTTTGCTCACTGTACACTGAGAGACAGCAGACCTTCAATACAGCCCCAAGACTACTCGTTAGAACAAACAGTGTCTGCTTAGGCACACTAATGAAGAGCTGCAGCTCACCAGCCTGAATTGCCTTATTTTGATGTTTGAAATGTATATACAGCACTTCCTCATTCCAAGAGAGGTAACCATGCAGAAGTTCATCAACCAGGCTTAAAACCAGACAGTTCACTTAAATACATAATGCACTGAATCGAGGCTATTCAAACGACCCAGGCTCAGCTAATGGATAATGTGTAGTGGAAGTTCTCTGTGGAAGTTAACAATGAGGGAGTGACAAAAGGGGTTGCTGTTCCTAAATGCTGTTATTTGAAGAGCAATTCTGCATCATTCATCTAACATCAAGTATGTGATACTAGTATATTCTCAGTAGCAAAATACAATGCATATGTGACAGTTCCACTACAGCATGTATTTACAGGAGCTTATTGATGGACATTTGGATTGTCCAGTTCTCTTTCCATGTAATCAGCTATTATATTCCTGATGCCCAAGAGAGAAATACTCAAAAGACCTTTGAAAAGACTTCTGAACTTGTCCTGACCTTGTGCAATACAATAGGGACCTCTGAATGTCCCAGTGCAAATATCTCTTTCTTCTTCTATATCACTCAACAGCTACATTCAGAGAATATACTCTGCAAGTGAAGTAAGTACTGAACTAACTAAAAGAAAAAATCTATCTCCAGCCATAATGATGAAGATGGGAATTTGAATCTCATTAGTTACTTACTGGGCAGATGTGCAACAAGAATGTCTCTTCTCCTCCAGTTTGGTGGTGTTTTAAAATTGCTATGTACAAGTAACAGCACAGTTTAGTAAATTAACAACCCAAATGTAATACTCACAGCAAACAGACTCCAAGAAAAAAAAAAAAAGAAAAAAAGAAAAAAAAAAAAGGAAAAGTAGCATTTTTTGACAGAACAGTCTTTTTCCTAAAGGACAATATGGTGAGGACATGAAGTAAAGAGAGCTACCTGAAAAGTTACCAAGTCTATGTTAACACAAATGTATTATGAGGCATGAAACTTAACAAAGAAATAAAGGGTTAGTCACGAAGAGAAAATCAGTGCAAAATATTGTTTATATTCAGAGCCTTAAGAACAGAAAAGGAGCAATCATAGTTCTGCACTTAGATCACACCTATTACATTAGTCTGTGGATTTTTTCCTGGGGTGCAGGACTCTTCTGAACATGTCACCTAGCTACTCTTTTGTTCAGATTCTGATCTTGCTGAGTATCAAAACATTTCTTCAGTAATGAAGATTGAGGTTTAATGACTTGATGTGTAATTTTGGCTTCTGCAATCTGCTTCTTGATTTTATCTTTTGCATAAACTGAACAAAACACAGCAATTTATCAGCTATCCGTGAACATTTCAAGATTTATATACATTGCAGCTCTAATTTTTATTCTACATTTCCTTTCATTAGAACACTGCACTCAAGCTAGATTCATTGAGGCAAGCCAACATTGTAACAGCTCTGTTGAATAGCAGCAGATGCCTTAATTTTCTGCATCCCTCTATAAAACAAAACTTTTAAAAATTTGAATCTCTACATAAATATTTCCCTTAGAAGACAATACAAAGATTCCAGGCATCTGTTTCTCATTAAGCCAATTACTAGTAAAGTCCATATTTATTAGATTTATTAATAAACTCTATGAGCCAAATTCTGCAAATGGAGGAAGATAAAATGATGAAGAGTGAGCTAGACAGACAAGAGTGACCTGGCACTGAAATGTTCCAATCCTGACATTAGGTGGAATAATCAATATCCAATCTAAATCTCCCCTGGCACCAACTTGACGCTGTTTACTTTTGTCCTGTTGCTTGCTAACTGGGAGAAGAGACCCACCCCCACCTGGTTACAACCTCATTTCAGGTAGCTGAAGAGAGAGGTAAGGTCTTACATGTCCCACTCTGGCTCCCTACCCTATGTCAACCTGAATCTTAGTTCCATAAGAATATATTTAAAAGTATATCTGAGACAATACCTCAAAAGAGTATGGTTTGGGGTTTTTTTTGTATTAGGTACTTGAATTTGGAAGCTATCATTCTCTATAACTTCACTGGAATCATAATAGCTGGCAACTAAACTTGTCATATCACTTAAAACACAAACACTTAATATGATAGCAGATCAAACTTGAATTCTGACATAAATCAAGATAAATTTTCTGTTTTTCATTAGAAGATGCTGAAACTTTTCCAGGCGTGGGCAGAAACTGTATGGTGAATGGAGTACTTCACTGCTTTATGCACATGAATTTCAGCTTAAATGGGATGTGTATTAGTGACAATCAACATAGTACTTTCTATAGAGTACTTTTTTCCTTTTTCTTCATGAAAACAGAGAGGAAACCAATCTTTTTAGGAATTTTTTTTCAGTATTTTTGCACTATTAAGCTTGAGCACTCCAAAACACTGCTATTCCACACTAAAACACTCATATGGGTAACACTATCCAAATATTTCATGACACCAAAAAAAAAAAATCATCTTACTATTACACTTCCAGATCTGTCAGTCAGGTTTCCAGGGACTCTGGCAGGGAGTGAATGTAAATACTGATGAAGCACAAGCAGACCTCTGTGTCAGTTAGACAAAAAACTTAGTAACTCCTTTAGTTTCTAGGCCCTTGGAAAAGGATTATTTAGAAAATATTCAACCTGATCCCCTACAAGATATTTAAGGCAACTCCACTGTAGCACACGTCAGCTAAAAGAAAACATACTCCTAGTTAAGTCAAAATGAAAGACATACTTCCCAACTAGACTGTCTTTCTACCTCAGCAATGTTCAAATATTGATTAATGGCAGGAATAAAGTGTTTTTAAAAAAGGTCATAAAAATAAGAAACACACAGTCTCAATAGCAAGAAATAAAAAGCAATCCACAAAATAGTTAAACTTCAAAGAAGCTGTAAATCCTGCACATAGCACAGCTTTTCTAGCTTTGTGTGCCAGAGATACATGTGCTTAGTAAATACCAGTAAAATAAACACAAATGCTGTGCAAAAAACTGACAAATGGAGGGAAAATATGTCAATCTCAAACTAGATCTACAATTAAACATATAAAAAGCATGAGCAATTTATGTGATTTTCTTTGTATTCAAACAGTTTTCTATGTTCTAGCTACTGTCGCTTCTATAGACTTGATTCACAATGTAACCATCAAAACTCAAAATTCAAGCTGCTGATGTAGTGAAAGAAGAGACAATTAAAAAGTCAGTGGCAAAACTGAAATGTGTAGAAAACTACTAGGAAAGCAGCAAGACACCAAATTTTCTTAGATTTTAAATGTATTTCCCAGTGCAATACCAAAGCAAATGCTTTGGTGTGGTTTGGAAGCTCAACCTGTTTAACTTCGAAATTCAGATAATAGTGCCCCTTTTGCTCTCCAAAATACGAGAAGAAGTGGTTTACTGCCCACACTAGGAGTTTCATTCCACTACCTCAATGTACTCTATATAATACAACTCTCTTGAAAGGGTCTAATTAATGGAAACAAGACACTTTGCAGAATAAAGAACTGCTCAGAATAAAGGCTCAAGGATTAGGCTTTAGCATAGCAACTACATGCATTTTATATAAAAGTATTTAACAACTGAATTTGTTTTATTTTTCCTCTTTCCCTTTACAGCACTATCAAGCTGCAGCCCCAGTCCCCAGCAGTTCTGCAGTCCACCAGTAAGGCAGCAGACCAGAACAACTAGTAAAAGAAAATAACTAGAAAACACTGAGGATGCTATCTGATTTAAGAAGCAGTTTGTTCTTTATAAACTGATGTTAGTTCTATAAAACTGACTACCAGCATGGGGGAAAAAAAATATTACTATTTCACATCACACTGTTTGCTGTGTATATACAGGAGCATTGATTTCTTTTTTTTCCTTTTGATGTGAGTTAACAGCCATACTGGGTCAAACCAGAGGTCCATACAACTGATTCGTTTTTCTACAACAAAACTAGTTGCAGATGTTTACAAAATAGTATGAAGAATAGAGCAAATAGGGAGTGAATCTTTCCCCAGCATACCCTTTTAGCTTCTAGCAATCAATGGCTTTCCTGAGCAATCTCTTCCTCAGCCAGAGACTGCACGCAGCCATTGTGTTTAATAATGAATTTTTCTAGCCCATTTTTTAACCCATTTATAATTTTGGCTTCACAGCATCTTGAGGCAATGAGCTCCACAATGTAATTATGTACTGTGTGAAAAATATTTCCTTTTGTTCATTCTAAACCTGCTGCTTAATAGCTTTGTTGGGTGCTCCTGATTCCCTCTATTATAAGGAATAATGAATAATTGCTGTTAGCACTGCAGAAGTAACACTGATCTCTGGCACAGCTCAGAATATCCTAAGGGGGTATAACAGCAGCCAGGAATGAGTGATATTTCACTGCCCTGGAAAGAAAGTAGAGACTTGGTACTGGACCTGATAAAGTGGCTCTGTGTCACTTTTAAGGATTTCCTTACTCATGTAATCTTTACATAGTTTATTATGCCAACCTTAGGGAAGCTGTGTACAACAGTGTTACACAGAGCATAAAAGCTGGAGTTGAAGTATGAGTGGGTGAATGAGCAAAATGATAAACCCAAAATGCAGAGTTTTATTTTACTTTTTTTTGTCCAGATTGACAACAGACACCAATGAAAAACAGAAACAGCTGCAGATAAAAAAATCAAGGCTAAGTGAACAAAAGCTCAGCAGATATCACAGCCTAATGCAGCGGACACTGTTCTGACATACTTTTCAGGCAAAAAATACACTGAAGTGTTCTGGCAATGACTAATGGTTGACAGCACATGGAAGAGCAATACTGGGGTCACAAAAGACTGAGGAACTGTTGCATGCAGACTTTCTCCAGATTAAAAAGCATGTGTCTCAACTTGACAGTCATGCTTAGATTCAGAGGACTTTGGAAGGATAGAAAAATCTAAAAAGAGCTTTGCACTACAAGCTTTTCCCCATCTATTTAAGTCTCCTCTGTTCTCTTCTAACTATTCATGTGGGGTTGGAGGTGGCTGCTTTTACTGCTATTTCCTGAGTAGAGGATGCAGGATCTGACCTACCTTTCTAATATTTGTTATGTCATTCTGGTAATCTGTTGCTTGGCCATCATTTTTGCCAAGGAAAAGCAGAGAGATTGCTCATGTAGATATTTAGTGTAAACAATCGGAATGGTAATATTATCTCATATCAAAACTCTAAGTTCTGTGATACAACCAAGTATTTCAGCATCAAAGGCAAAGTGTTCCTGTGGTCATCTCCCAGACTAATCAGAAACTATGCTTACTTCAGGAACCAATACTGTACTGTGTGGAAGCTTTCACCGTCCCAAAGCAAGCAGTAGGAGGCATTCTATTCAGAAAGGAACCCTTTATGTATAGGACAGGGACAAAGATCTACAATTTCACAAAAAGAGCTTATGCTCCCTTTACTGCAGGCTCCCTTTGTTAGCCAAAGGCAGCCATAGCTATGTCTGCCTCTGAACAGCCCCAGCCCATGCATCAAGGAAGGTCCTCACTTCTTTTTATTCCCTTTGGTGTGTGGTGTAAGAGCAGAGATTGCCTGTCTCTTGGAGACCCAGACCTCTCTCTTGCAGACACAAGAACTTCTTTTCTGTAATATATTAAGAACAGTTATTATAGCACAGGCAAACACCTTAAAGCTAGATGAGTAATAGCTGAACTCAGCTGATTTTAACAGAAACATGTGCCATTTATTTTTAACACAGACCAAAGCAGAGCACTGCCAGTCATGAATCTTTTTAAGATCTTAAGGGGAAGAAACTGCACCATTTCTGAGGATGGATATTCAAGCTTCTTCACCATTATATGAGCATGCCTATGATGTCCCTTGTGTGGCTTCCATTTGTAAATTGTAAAATGTAAAAGAGGAAAGAAGGTATATTCAAAGCAACTTCAAAACAGTCCCTTAAATCCCTTTCAAACCAACTGAACTTAAACAGGTGCTTAAGGTCTTCCCTGTCTTGGCTTCCAAATCATGTTGTAGACCTAAACCTTTCAGCTTTTGTGTGTGGATTTATGTCAAGTGACTCTGACTTGCTGTTTCTGTCTTGTGAAGAAGTGTCAATATTATGGCTTTTCATCAGTCTTGAACTGAGCTGCACACCCAGAAACTCCAATAATTTTACATGGTTGATGCTGCCATAATGTCATTTCTGAAACAGTGACTCTCACTGACGGTATTTCACAAGTCCCCAAAGCCAGCCTGCTTTTCCTTCTGCTCACCTCCTGGTCTGCTTTGTTTCCATGGGTACTCTGGACTTCCCATCAGCTTTGCCCTGGATTTTCTGCCCATCGTTACCCTGCTAATCTTTGCCTGACCAGGGTGCCTGCATCTTCTCACAGCTGTTTAGCAGGCCATGTCCCCTGCACCTCTGAAATGACTTGCTGTGCACCCAGGTGACCTCACTGTTAATTAATAAGAGAGATGCAGAGACGTGCAGCTCAGAAAATGGCTCAGCCCCACAACAGTGCAGGCAGGGGCATCACGGAGAGCCGGTGTGATGGGTAAACCAGGGGAGCAGCTATCACACAGAGACAGAGGCAATGGCAGGAAACCAGCAAGAGAGAATGGAAGCTTGCCAGCCCCCTTGTCTGCCCAATTATGACCTGGCAGATTTCCAGTGGACTTAACACTTCCCACAGACTCTTTTGGGCCCATCAAATCAGTATGCTGTAACAAAACAAAACAAAACAAAACAAAACAAAAACAACAACAACAACAAAAAATTCCTGCTAGAAAATGATGAGCATCTGTTCCATTGACAGGACAATCACTAAAGCACTACAGGAAACATGCAAGAAGTCGTCTTGTATTCCAGTTAGAAAATGTCTTAAAAGATACTCTGAGCCACAGGCTACATAAAAATACAAGTTTTCATTTCCTGAAAAATTTGTAATGGCTACTTTAACTTATCTAAAACAAATGCATTATAGAAAATATTGCATATTTTACATAGGCTGTGGATAAACTGATCCTAAATGAAAACCCCAATAGCTAAATTATGCTAATTTGATTTCAAAAGTGTTCCTCTTACTTTACAAGTAATAATGCTCTGGTCATGAGACCAGCAATGGACTGAAATGCCTAATTATTTGTAGTGAATAAATGCAATCTGTAGAAAACACATAGTGTATATATAATTAATAGATTATAATTGCATTTAACATCATCTGCATAATTTAAAATGGAATAACTACATGACTGATTTTTTATGTCTTTTTAAAGGGCACTAATAAAATATGAAGAAGGTAAGAAGGCTTATATGAGTAGGAAGTAATGAATAATATCTTGAACATTAAAGCACAATATATTATTCCGTGCACATAAATAGGACCAATTCATTTTTGCAGGTGCAATGGGAAAAGTACGGTACATCAGCACTTTTTCAAAGTAAATAATATGTTAACTGAAGAAGGGATTACAGATTCTGATCAAATATTCAATATCTTACTTGAATAATTAATAAGTCAGGCTGGTGCAAATATGCAGCAAATGGCCTGCAACGTTTCAAAAACTTTTCTTTGTTTCAAATCATACTTGTCACTAGCATTTAAAATGTTTAACCTATCACCTTACTGTTTTGAGCATTAAAGCCATTCTTGCAGATTTCCCTCTGGAAATTCACACTATGACTGAAATGACGTTCAGTGACCTAATTTAGTTTCCTACTGTCGTGTTCAATAGCCCATAACAATACATAGATTGGCTAAATCTGAAATTAAACCCCGATTTCAACAGGTACAGAGAGCATAAATTTGATACTAGCAAAAGCATAGTAGCAAGATCAGCTGGCAAAAATGACTTCACTAATGGACAGTCAGAGTAAAATACACTGAGAATCTGCTTAGTACAGTTTGACTTTCTCAACCTGTGGCTGCCAAAGGGGATGAAGACAAGACCGGCAGGAGAATAATGTTCAACAGATTTCACATGCTAAAATAGTGAAATGATGTGTGAGTGTTTGTTATTAATAAGAATATACCTCTGTGTACATCCAAACATCTAGGAAGAAAGCAGTATGATGGAAAAGGTTAATTCTTTCCATTAATATTATATAACTCCTCTGTTAATTACTTGGACTTATCACATGTGGATACAGGATTTTCAACTATCTGCTTGGTACAAAGTTGACAATAATCACTGAAACTTTGAAACTATTTCTTTTATTGCTCTAATTTTACATTGCACACACCTACAAATATTTCAAGAATAAACTGAGAAAGATTTTGCAATGTCTTCAGAGAATAAAAGATCCTAATGATGGAGTCATAGGTCAGTAAAAAGGGGAGGAAGATTAAAACCAGTTTTGAAAGACTGTTGTGATGGCTGGACTCAAGATGGGAAAAAACCCCACAATCTCCTAAAGCAAATGGAAACTTTATTAGCATGGGATAATGAAGTGCCAGAGGCACATCCACAAAACTGCATGCAACAGTTAAAATTACCCATTTTAAATGCTTATGCAGACTCACTCATTAAGGATCAGGAATAACATCAGAGGTGCTTATCACGCTTTAAATTTGCCTTAGATTTTCAGTCCAGCTATGCTGAGATACAAAACAAATGTCTGCTAAATATCTGATCATGGAAAAGACTCCCAGGGCATCTTCAGGACCAAGAAAAATAACATGTTACAGCACATTTTTTCTTGTTGACATATTTTGTACTCATTCATATGTTTGGCTCAGCATGAACCAGGACTACCAGACTCAGTAGAAGCAGTGAATGATTGAGATAGCTGCCAGAGTTTCTACATAAGAACAACCTGCACTTGTTTCTCCATCCAACTGATCAGCTTAAGAATCTATATGTCATCACTTCTGAGTGGAGCAACATTTTTGAGTGGATCAATACCACCAGTTTCTGTTTTAACTGTTTAGAGAGATACAATGGTCATCAAAGACGACCTTAAAGCTACCAGGCTTTCCTTAAAACACGGTCTAAACTTTACATACAAGACTAAGTATGGCAGACTTTCATGAAGAAAGACATTTGGCTGAATTAGGCATCCTTGTTCTTGTTAAGTGTCCTTGCCGCCTGAGATCACACACAGTTCACACTCTTTAGGCTGCTGAGAAGAAGAAAACAAGAGGTCCATACCAAGTAAATCACAGACTGATCAGTACCAAAAATAGCTGAATCACAGCATAAGCAAACAGCTGCCCACACCCCACTGAGAGTAATCCTAAGGATACTGGAAGTGTTCCTCTTTATACACCTCTGCAATTTTATTATTCAAACAGATAAACGCACAAAGCCTTTCTAATGAAGCCATGACCTGCCTAAATCTATTTTCTGTGATAAGAATAAATTCTAATTAAACCTGCTTAAACAAAACAAATTAGAGAGCTGTTTCTGCATATACATGCACTTTCATTTAAATTGGAGGAAAATGCATTTAGGAAGAGTGGGAAACTGTGTGATTTAGAAAGTTGTGGGACATCTTGATCACTGGGCAGTTAACCACACTGACATAAGGCAGTGTCATGTGTATGACATTAAGCACTATGACAGCACTTCTCATCCATGTGAAATCTGTTAAGAAGAGAAATTTAGGGTGATAAAGGATAGGTTGAATTGCATAAAAAAGGATAGATAGAATTGCATAAAACTCGCTGACAACAACAGACATTCAGCAAACTAAATGTCCTTCCTCTGAATGGAAAAAAATCCCAAACCGCCATTCAGTTAAAATTGTTGACAACTGATTCTTGATGATCAGCAACTGGAAGGCACCCATTCTTCTACAAGATTTAAATGGATATTGCATGCACTGGAAAGCTGTCATTAAACACAGGCTATTCACCAATGTATGTCATTTCAAGTTTGGGATTACTTTATTTCAACAATTTGGTATTGATCTGGAGTACCTTAGGATTTACAAACCAAAACATGGTTTGTAGATAAGGCAGTTGCTTGTTTTTACTATTTCTTTCAGCCTCCCTACATATGATCTCCACAGTACCAAGTTTTTCCAGTGCTCAACTATCTGGGATAATCCCAACCAGGAAAAAGTTACCTGGCATTGTTGGAAGGCTTTTGCAAATCCCATAGCAGTGTGAAGAAAGTGGTTATGTTGAAAAAAGTTCTTTGATAAAGGAGGAGTACCTGCCTCGTGTAAAGGACCTCTGTACCCCATTTTTTGGGGTTATCCCTTGTTGTGTATGAGAGAACAGTTACATAGTAATATATAGCTTAACCATACCACAGCAACTTCCCAATATTAAAGATTAACCATTAAACTGGGCATTCTGTGATTGTTCTGAGCTCCATCTGAACAGATTAAACTTGAAAAAAAAATAATAGCTGTGATCTCTTTGGATGAATATTTCTAACAGTGTTTCATGCCATTTTCACTGGACAACTTCGCACTATTTCACTTCTATCTCTATCTCTGTTACATTTATAATCCCTAATGAGTTTTCCTTACAAAAACAGAAAGAGAGAAATAGTTACCTGGTCCTGGTTCTTGAAGACAGAGATGCTGTCCTTCCTGTATTTACACTGTGGATTAATGCCCCCATCCTCACCCAGTGTTCCAGAATCTTTCTGTTTTCTGTGTAACTTTTGTCTTGTGGGATAGAAAATAACCTGCACTAATTATGGTATTGACTGTGTCAGCTGGTGTTGCAGAATATCAAATAAAATCGAGAAAAAGGTGTGATAAAAATGTACAAGTTGGTGGTGAGAAAGATTAGTTGGAGTCACAAGGAACATGCAGGGAAAAACAGGGCTAGCTGGGTCCTAACAATAGCTATAATAACGTAACATTAAAAAGATACTCCATTTTCCTACTATTTTCAAGATTTCAGAACAGGGCCCCAGAAGCACAAGTCTTAAAAGTGTCACATGGCAGCAAATTTGTCTTCCAGCCGGGACCAAAGAGAAAGAAAAGATGCGACTGGAGACTGGATTTGAGTGACAGAATTCTAGTCTGTTATGGCTTTGCATGACAGCAGAAAATGGAAATTATGTCAGACTTCTTTCAAAGTCAGACATTATTCTAAGAGTGGTTTGGAGAAAAAAAATGTCAAAGTGGGCACCTATGGGGCAAACATCTTTCATGAAAAATTTCCTGCTTGTCTGCAATATTTTCTGCCTCTCCAAACAAGGATCTGTATTTCTACTGGTTTTAGAGAGTTTTCCCCCTATTTTATTTCTTAAAATAATTTTGTATTTATCTCAGATATTCCACTGGACAATCAAATTTTTTCAGTGAGTTGGGTTTTACTGATTACCACATCTACCTTAGCATATCTACATTAGCATATCTTCTGAAGTTGCACTTAAATGAATACACTGCTATTAAGACAGAATTTCTTTCATACCCCCAATTATTTTCAACACTCATCTCCAACTTCTCTTTAAATTATCCATCTTTTTATGATATTTTTAAATACTATTTGAAAATACTTTTACCAGTCTCTAACAGGTACTCAGAAGTGCTAAACTGAAATGAACTGTTTAACACACATTAGGTAATATGTTTCATGTTCCTGACCTTGACAGGCACCCATAGCCTGTATTCATCTATTTAACTATGATAATTTAGACATTAGTACAGTTACATTGGTGCAACACATCAAAACGAAGGCCATGCAGCACAGAAGGAACATATTCAGTGCAGTTTATCTTGACAGTATATAACATTATTGTATTTTAAATAGTATTGGTTTAATGATGTAATTTCCAGACTGAAACAGTTAACTGCAAGAAAACCTTGAGAAAGGATGTGCTCGACAGAAGGGGGGGAGAGGGAAGGTGAGACAGATGATAGGGAGGAAAGCCTTAAAGATAAAGCTACATGGAGGAACCTTTTTTTTAAATTCTGTTATTGACACAGTCCTGTTAGCGACAGTAAGTGAGGCTGATCTGAGCAGGACACCCTTTGCAAATCTCGGCTTTTCAAAGGAACCTCTGGTTTTGAGATAATGGAAGCTCAGAACTCCCTGTCATGGAACATAATGTGAAATTGATTTTTCAAGGCTTTATCTACACAAAGTTGCACTGGTTTAATTAAAGGTGTGTTTCCAAATCAATTTTGTTAAACCAGTCCAAGCTCCGGTGTGGACACTCTGAAATTGATTTGGAACTGTCTTATGTCAACTAACCTTAATTTGGCAAAGAACTACTTTACACTGAGTAGTCACCAATTTAAGTTGATCCAAAACCAGGGTTAAAAATAAGACTTATGTGAAATTGTAAGACTTTAATGAATTTATCTGCTTCTGCCCTAGCTATGCCAAACCATTCTGACCTCCAGTAGCCTAATTGATCTGTTTAGGAAGCAGATGAACTCATTACTTGGATTTATGGCCCTTTGACAATGGACATTTTTGAAGAAGGATATAGTGAAATCCCTGTGAAAGCACTGAGTCTAAAACCAAAAGGTGACATATATAAGGAGGAAGACGTGATGAATTGAGGAAACCACATTTCCCTTTTCTAGTTACTTTGTTTCTTTAATGCAGAAAGAAGATGAGCAAGGAGGCTCCTTCATGACCAGTAAAAGCTCTCCCATGTAGTACTTGGGAACAGATTAAATAATCCACAATCAGTGTAGGGGTACTTGGGAAATCAGGCCAATGAGATCCTGTCAGTCTAACATCTAACACCACTGGAACCAAGCGAAAACTTCTCCTTTCTTAAGGGTCTGGCAGGGGATAGAAAGGACTTTAAAGATCCACTGCAGACTAGCTATGTGGAAATTTCCCCGAGTTTCAGGATTTCTGCACAATCCCGATCATTCGTACTCCACTAGGCTACAAATGAAGGTCTGCACTGAAGTCCACAGCTTACAGAAATACATTCATGTTCTTTCCACACCTGAGAAACAGATGGGAAAGCAGCAGTGAAGTCACCACTGGTGTGGCCCTAAGGACATGTCTGCATGTGCTCTGGTTCTACAGACAAGCACAGTATCGGTCTCTCCTGCCAAGAGCAAGGGCCTGATCCTGCTTGTGGGAACAGGAGCCTTCTCCCAGGAGAACAAACGGGTAAAATCCTGCAAACAGGGTATTTCTCCAAGTCCTCGACTATTGGGAGCTATAGGCACCCAGTAACCCAAGTGGGTAAATCCTAATGCAAAGCTGAGCAGTGACCAAGGAAGTACCAGCCTGCCATTGCTCAAAGAGGATTCTTCAACATTTATCCTTTGTGTCAGTTATGCTACACCAAAAACTTCTGCATGACACCAACAGGACTTAAAATTACATATATGTGCTTAGATGGTAAACTATAGCCTGAACGATTGAGAATAGTGACACTAATTATTAAGTTTTATTTTAAAGCACTTAAAATTATGCATGACAGCAAGTGCTCTGTATCCTTACACTCCTCTGAAGAGCTCTTAATGGGCAATATGCTACTTTACTTTCTGTTCTGTTCCATAGATTTATTTTCATAGTGAATCCTGTGTGAATTTCCCCTGAATCAAACTCTTTCCCTGGTGAGACTATATAATCCTGCTGTCTTGTTAGAGCAAAAACCATCTATGAGACACTTCATTCAAAACAAATCCCCTGTCAAACTATTTCTTCCTTTTCATTTGGACATTTATCCTCCTGATAATACATAAGGAAGAAATTCTTTTGTTACCTAGTTCAAATTTGTAAAGAGGACAGTATCAGTCTGACAGAAATGTAAACAAAGAGATTTGCAACCTTTGCAGTGCTAGAATATATTGGGCAGTCATTCACTGCATCTGGAGGAAAAACAGCATTACTGAAGTTCAATGGAAAAAAACCCTCAAATATATGGCTAGTTATAGTTCATTCTGATTACAACGATTTCCATATATAAAGAGTTTTTCAGTTCCAGCTTTACTATTTTAAGTCCTCCTTCCCTGCCACTATTAACAAACTGCACCCTGATGTATTGCATCTACTGGCATTAGTCATGACTACACCTACTGTCTATAATGGGATGACATTCATCAGCCTGGTAGGCTGAAAATTAAGTGATTTTCCTGGAAATTGCTTCTCAGCAGAATCATTTGATCCACAGTAGTTAAAAAGCCATGTCATTGGCTGCACTACAAATTCCATTTTACGGTCTTGATTTTATTTTTTTTTAATAAATTAATTGTAGTTTTCCTCTAGGCTTAATGTTGGTATAAAAGGTTTTGGCTGATGAGCAAATCTTTTCCAAACACAAGAATTTTCAATTCCATCACTTTTAAGTAACAGTGGCATAAAAAAACCTCACAGGAACAAACTTCTTTAAGTCAGCCGCACAAATGAAAGTCGACAAGTGATTAGTCCTCCTGGGAATGAATTGTTTTCTATGTTCCAGGGGAAAAAATGTCATCAGTGACTTTGGAAGTGGCCTGAAGCATGAGTTTCGGAAATCTAATACTACAAACACCAGTTTAAACAATTATATATTTAAGCAATTTTTATAATGTGAAGTTGGCATGACAAAGCGTGAAGTTCAAAAAAACACTCTCTCTTGTAAAATGCAAGCAGTATGCACACTGGTAAAATCTCAGCATCAGACTCATATAACCAACGGTGCAGAAGACATAATGATCAGATCCTTAGACCTGACACTTACTTCATACTCCTCTTTAAATCCATAGCCTTCTGCACACTTCATCTGGGTGATGTGCTGCAGCAAGTCAGCTACACGGATGGCTGGATGGAGCTGTCCCGTCTGGTAAGGCACATCCACTGGATCTCGCTTCTTGTAGGTATGGGATTGGACCAGGCTGCTTGTGTCACTGACCATCGTGTGGGTTTCATCTACAAAAAGAGCATCTCATCACATACTGGCTCATTTTCACTTATTAGAAGAAACAGAAACAAGGAAGATTTCTAGAGGAATGGCAGAAATCTGACACCATCAGCACTGGTTCTGTCTGTGAAGGCTACACCAGAAGAACAATAAATCCATGAGCAGTTTACACACGGAAATCGCAAGACTGATTGGAATGAAGCAAAGTCCATAGTTCTACAATGGAAGCATTGCAGAGCAGTCCAAACTCTAATATTGTTTGAAATGTTGCTAGCTGATTGCAAATAAATTTTAAAACAGGCATTTTGTTTTAAACTGCATAGAAGTTTCATTCTGAAACTTCAACAAGTCCATTGGAATGAAACTGGACTTGTATTTTTCATAGACTACTAAAGTGCTGTATTTTACACTGCAAATTTAGAGCAAATGTTTGGAGTGAGCAAAATAAAAAGATGCATAAAATGGCTTATGGTTTCATCAAGCTAGGACTGCAATGGAAATGTAGATCTGAGAACGACACTTGGAGACAAACTACAAGAGGACAAATGCAAAGGATCATCTGGTAAGGAAAAAGGTCTTGACTGACTGATGAACATGCTTTAGGACCACGGTGTATCATGAGCCACCACATTAGGCATGGAAAGTTATATGTCAACTGACATGCAAGCCAACAAACAGGAGACCCCCGTGGGCTGGTTAAAATTTTTATGAGACACATACTTCTCCCAACCCTCCACATCTCTTCCATGGGGCAAATGGGCAACTTACCATTGATTGGCACTTTTAAGAAGATACATATCAGGAGAAAAAAAGAGGAGGAGAAAAAGGAAACAGGGCATAAGCAACAGTACTACATTAATAATTACAGGTAATTTTATGTTTTTAATTTAGTCTTTACAGAATGATTCCCTAAATGAGTCAGATTCTGATCTCAGTTTCACAGTAAAAATTATATTTACTAAAACCAAGGTATACTGTGAGTCAATTCACACAGATGGAACTGAGATCAAAACCTCTACTTATAAGTAAACAGATGTGAAAGTGCACTCTACCTAAGGAGGCAATATGACTTGCTTCCTGTATAGACGGAATTCTAAAAACTTATTCAGACTTGACAAGAGAAAAAACCCGCCCCAAATTCTAAGGTCCAAGAATCATCACAAATATTTAATCTATTTACTCAAATAATAATTTTATGTATCTGAGAGTTTTTTAATTTTAACCAAAATTGTTAATACGGTGCTTTGATTTATTCAAGCTATTCCTCCCTGAGTGAACATTGAAAAAAATTACTAAATCTGTATCATATTTATAAAATAAGGCATTTATAAAAAAATATTACTTTTTAAAATAAGATATATGAAAGGGAAGCATTAAAATAATATTTCCACATCCGTAAGTTAGATATATTATAGCAGAAAGTTCCACAAATATGCTGTATGAAAGGGTCCCAGATTCTCAAGTACACACCAAAAATATTAACACACCTTGGTAAAGGTGAGACTCTGGTCTTAGTTGTACTATTGAAAACTGACATTAAAGCCAGAAAGCTCAGTGAATCATATTTCAAAGATGGTTTGAGGCCCTCTCAATTCCCACTAAGACAAATGAAATCCAGTCCTCACTAAGCATACTGTCAACATGAACTGTGCATTGACACCAAAATCAAAAACAGCAGAGAAAAATGTATGGTTATGAGTATGGCCATTTCACTCCTTTTCCTGTCAGTCTGCTAATGTGGTCTAATGCAGAGGAAAGGGATTAATCTTCTAGTAATAAAATTTTACAACTTCTGTCTGATGTGGTATAAAATTGTACTGCAAAGCACCTCGAGATGCATGGCATGAAGCGTGGTATACAAGTGTAGGTACAGTATGTTGCTGCTGAAATGGCACCTGAAAACTACAAGGTGGCTAAGACACAAAAGACAAAAAAAAAAGTGTAAAAAGTTGATAATGGTTTTTTGGGTTGCTTATTTCAGTTTTAGAAACAGGTTAGAAAACATGAGGTTTTTTTGTTTTTTGTTTTTTTTTTTTTTTTTGCAAACTGCAAAATTCTTTGCAACACAGACTGTTAGTAACTAAGATGAAGGCAAAGTATCAAAGTCTTGTACTATGCAAGCATCAGTTTAATAATTATGAATCTCTTTCCTGCAAGCTCCCTAGTTTTAGACTAATTTTTCTCTCTCTATTTCTTTATCTCTTATAGCTGCCTTAATACAGAAGGAGTTATCATTTAAGCTTTTTAAAATAAAGTGGTTTTAATCCTTGGTTTATATAGTACACTAGGAGCCACACACTACAGGTTTTTATTTTGCCTCTGAGCACTGCAGCATGAGCTTTTCAGGCTGTGACTTCTTCAAAGGGTGAGCTCCTCCAGATGCAGTGTTCATGTGCAATGGGAAGTTTGCCTGGCTTAAATACTCCTACAGCTGCAGTTGTCCTACCGTACACTTAGAGCTATACAGCATTTATTAAATAATATATTTGGAAACAGTAAGAGTGCTGTGGCTTTTCTATCAGATTTTGAAAGCTGAACTTAACCATTCACCAGACTTGTACCTTTCCTAGGAGGTCACACAGAGAAGATCATGTAGTTCTAACTACAGGCTTGATCCTGCAGGTTAACACAACTTCTTCGGACAGTGGAAGACAGCAAGAGCAGGTATTACTAATTAAAACCCTGCATACTTTGTTAACAGCTGTATTCCTCTACCAGCTCAAGCATAGTTAATTTGGTTTACCTCAGATACAACACTATTTCTGTACAGAGGGTCATAAACACATACTGGGAGAGAGATCTAATCTGAATGGAACACTGGTCATAAAATGGTATTAAATTTTTAACATGTAAAGTTAAAAAAAATATTTATTTCATGCAGTGAAATAACCAAAATAATTTCTGAGATGAGTAAACACAGATTTGCTGTAGTAGGCCATAAAATACATACCTAACTAATTAGAAGATTTTACAGACTTAGTAAAATCAGAGAATTTATTTTTCCCAGTGTGTGTTTGCCTGATAGCTGAACTACTTGCATAGAGATTATTTCTTGGGGGAAAAAATAATTTTACCATTGTTATTATATAGAAAAGGATCGCAAAAATAACTGAAGAAAGCATTAACTACATAATACAGACAGGAAATCTCAAAGTTTTTCTCCTGATAATAGTACTTTTCTCCTTGCCCACCCACAAGGTCATAAAGAACATCTAGTGCATGAAGTGCTGAATGAATGCTAAAGCACACAAAAAATCGAACATCTCAGGCAGTTAAAAGGCACTGCAAATTTCATTTGCATGCAGATTATTACATTGTTACAGTCACTACCATTACCTTCTTCCAGATTTACATAATGTATAAAACCAGCAAAGTTCCTTCTCAAAGTTTTCACATCGAAGTGCACTGAACTAAATATTCCTTCACAATAACAATTTTCAAGATCACTTCCTAAACTTTTACTTATATGCTTCAGTCTATGTAAGCCTGTATAATTTACAGTTCAAGGGCAGGAATCAGTTAAGGGGTCTTCAATTTTTTACAGTGATTGGAAGAAAAAAGAGGAGAAAGGAGAATACTTGTTGTGAAAATATAGATTGGAAAACAAGTAAATGAATAGGCTTAACACTTAAGGAGTTTGATTTCCTGCAACAGTGCACTGTTATGTTTTGAATTACTATTTAAAAACTGCCCCTGTTTAGTTTAAAGCTAGCACGGGAAGGAAGTGCAAATGAATACAAGCCACAAAGGGGTTAAAGATAAGCACTGAAAATGCAATAGCGCCTCATGCTTACTTCTTATCACTGTGCAGAAACCTCTCTCTTTTTGACATTGGACAATAACAGATTTTCCTACATTCCAAGTGGAAATGCTTTACATTTTAACTGTATGTTTTTAACCTACAGTTTTACTGTTTTATTTCATCCCTGTGACACCTTGTGCATAATAAACTATATACTCTAAGTGTCATGTTATGATTTTGCTGTTCTAAAAACAACCTCCTCTCTGAAGCTTCACTTTCTGACAAGCACATCAGAAACTCTGCAGAACTGTCAGAAGGCATGATAGCTGGTAGATGGTCAGAACAGTATTTTGTCTGATTTTCTGTATCCTGAACAGTTTAACTAGGAAAAAAATTATTTTTAAGAAGTGACACCTTCTTAACACCTCTGAGATAAAACAGAAAAAAAAAATGAGGAAAACTATTTCAATTGCTGTGATAATCAAATTCTTTTGTGTCACTCCAAATACATGCATAAACATTTCCTTGCAAATCCACTTGTTAAAATAATTTCTGTCTTTTCTCCCCTGACTTGCATTACGACAGCAGTAATCAAACCTGACAACTGCCCTTAGCACCTCAGTGTAGCCAAGTTTACCACCCCTTCCTTTAGCATAAAGCTCCAGCATTTTGCATACTGTTGTCTGCTCCCCAAAATCTGCAACTTCCAAAATTACTGCAGCAATGAACTTTGATAAAGGGAAATGTTCTCACCTAAAATTGCAGTTGGCACAAATGGATCTGTCATACATCATAAGCAGGTCAATGCAGGAAAGGTAAAAAGAGAGAGAACAGTAAATGATTGATACATGTTCCCGAGTTTTCTTTCAGAAAGCTGCTGTTAGCAAATGGTATGTTTCTTATATATACATTAAATGTTGATGGCAAGAAGTATAATAACATAAATATGTATGCTTTTATTATGGAAAGGTCTACAGAGGGTGGAAACCAAGAAAAAAACTGGTTACCTGGGTAATAAGAATTAGGCACGGTTGTGCTCAGTGTGTTAGTTTTCATTGTAAATGAAGATGGTGAAGATACAGCTGCAAAGAGAAACAAAGCTGGTTAGAGACAGAGATATGATACTCAGCTACTTAAGCTGAGTGACACAGCAGATGGTATTGACTTGACTTAGAGTTGATCCTGCTGTATTTCTTGCACTGGAATCAGGACCTAGGGAAAACCAGGCAAGTCTAGTGAATGAAATAGCTCACTGAATTTGATCAATTCTCTGAAAAGAAGTATTGTTGTAGAAAGCATTTTGATTGCTGATGGGAAATATACTTCTGAAATCACTAGATTAGACTGAATACTGATGCTTGAAACAACATATCACAACGACAAGAGGTGTTTTTGACAGAAGCTTTGATCATTAATAAGTTTTCCTTATAACACTGTAAATACCTTATGCAAATATTCTACTGTAGTTTATTTTTTCCTCTCCTTTTTTTATTTGATTTGTTTAGACAGGTGGATAGTATGCATAGAGATTCTAATAGACCCTGAATATTACTCTTTGTTTAAAGGTGGTTTTCAGGGACTGATATACGGACCAATGCTCACAGTGGTATTTAATCATAAACCATTTGTAAAACCAATGGGAACAATTAAGTTCAGTTTGCCCTGTTCAGTATACAAATATCATGCAAATTACCATTGTAAACACAGATACATTTAACAGGTAGGAGTTAATCACAACATTTTACAGGATGTTCAGCCAAAGAGTCATCAGAGGCTTTTAAGCAAAGCTCCTTGCAAATTCCGCCTTAGCTGCTTGTCTACACATCTCAAATTCAGTCTGACCAGTGAATGTAAGCATATTCTGGATACCTGTAAACAGACTAACAGGAATGTGTGAAACAAAACAGATTTGAGGAATACAGGATCTACTAGATGAGGAGTGAGATTACTCCTGCTGGCTTTCATCCATCTTTTTTCTAGTTGATCTTTCAGGGCAAACAGTTACCAGCCCTTGTTAATATGGGGACATCTCAAAACTGATTTAAATAATGCTGATAGTTATCCTTTATCATATAAATTATTATATCTGAGACCATGTTCCTTCGATTATGTCTCCAGAATGAGGCGATTACATTTCCTTGATGTTCACAACAGAGTGATACTTCTTTTGGGTATGGATACAGAGATTAGTTGAAATCAGGGCTGCTGCAGGTAATAAAACTTGCTAGGTAGAGAATGCAGGCAGGGTAGTGAACTTTCATAGGAAGTAGGAATGTTCTAAATCTCTCGTGTACAAGGTCTTACACAAAGATTATTCCTGAAGACTGTCAGGGTGCACCTTCTGGTGACCACGTTTCTTATGGGAAGTCTAATTAGCGGTTCTAGGTTCCGAGCAGCATAAAATACTTGTTATGGCAATAATTTCAAAGAGGTTTGAGGTGGTTTACATAAAGAGGATTTAGTCCCAGGAACTCATTGCAGCTTCATTTGTAGTTATGACCATTCAGTAGCACCACTGGAAAACTGTACTATGATGATAGAAGATGAAGTAAAACCTCTTGATCTCTTCACAGAAATAAGCAATCTCATTAACTGCAAGGGTATATTCTCACCAGAAAGACAGGTCTGATTTGAAAGATCTATTTCAGACCAATTTCAAAAGTAACTCAAATGCAAATTAACATTGCAAATTCTGAGCCTAATGCTGCTGAGAAAAGTCTCACTGTATAAACCTCACACCGTGTTTGTACAATTGAGCTCATCAAAAATAAATTCTTAAGCATATTATTAAAGCGTGGGAGCTGGGCCTTGCATACTGCTAGTACTTGAAAAAAATTTAAGCTTTGACAAATTCTGAAGATGTTAAAAAAACCACTGTCATACAAAAACCCCTTAGGTTCCTTAAGAACCAAAAATAAAAAATAACTTTTTGAACCCAGTCATTCTTTTAAACAATTATAAAAACCTATTGTTTTTTCACGGTCTCTGCTTAGTGCCAACCCTCTGACAGAAGTGAGACCTTGACTAAAATTGTAATATAGGAAATTTTATAACCCAAATCTTATTTATTTTCAGGGTAGATCCAAGAAGACCCAGGATATTAGAGAATCTCTTATGAAATTGCAGAACAGATACGTCCACTGAGATTTTCCTTTGTACAAGCAACAGAAAGAGCATAATCTAGAATTGCAAATAGTAAAACAATCAGATTATCATTATTAAGTTGTTATATTCAAAAATAAGTTTGTACTGTCAAAAAATATGTGAGCAAGGGAAGCATTTGAGGGACAGCATGAGAGATATAAAATTTTCAACATAATGGAGACTGGAGAAAGGTAAAACTACTGCTTCAGCAATGTCACTGTTCTTCTGCAGAAGAAAAGGATGGACAGAAAAAGGCTCAATTATCCTTATTATTTTTAAAGCAGTCTATACTTGACGTCTGACTGTCTTGCTCATTTGAATAGACACTGTAATGTGCTGCACAGTGGGAAACTCTTGGTCCCATGGATTTTCCATGACTGAGTAATGAGGAATATTTTAAAAACCATTTGTACCTTTCTTCCACCTTCAGGAAAAAAAAAAAAAAAAAAAAGAAAAAGAAAAGGAAGGAAAAGAAAAGAAGAAACTTACATCTCCCATTTAGATTGTGCGTGTCCATGAAAGAGAAAGCTTCATCACAGTTGGTGCCTTGCTCAGTGTAGCTTTTATCCATTGAATTCACCATCACTGTCATTTCCTGCCGAGTACTACTCAATGTCTCTTTCCGCTTTTTAGCCAATTTTCTTAAGAAATGAATGATGAGGGGAAAAAAGGAGAAAAACAACTCTCAGTAAGCAGACATAGTTTTCATGCCGTTTACATCAGTACTGTAGTTTGTGACTATATTATTAAGTAACATTTACATTTGTTTCTGCATTTCTGGAACCCTAAATTTATTTTACTCTCATCTCTTTCAGTCTGATAATCAAGGGATAGTTGACAGTGCACTGACACGTGGTCAACAGCACCTTAATCCTTGGGGACCACCACTGAATTAAAGGGGACTACTTGGATATGAAGGTGATGTGAACTACAGTATCAGAGGCTACATCTGATTAAACATATAAACAAAAATGAAAAGACAGATTTCACTGCGACTGTGAAATCAGTACCACTGTTCACGTGCATAGAAGAGTCTGGAGAGGTTTTATTGAGACCCTGTGTAACACAACAATCTAGTTTATATAATACTGTATAGTCTCTGTTGGAGCTTTGAATACACACTGCACACTCAAGAGACATCTCAAATTGACTTGTATTCCTAATGACTATTTTCTGTTACTCCTAATTTCAGGAGAATTAGTCACATGAATTAGCTGCTTCTCAGCAGGAGTGGTCTGTCAGAGACAAGATCTTAAATCTGATACTACAATAGTGATTCATTAAACTACAGAATTGCCTCGGATGCATATACCTCTTTAGTTTTTCTAGATCTGTCTGCTTCAGTCTAAAGTCTCACTGTCTCCCCCATGAGTTATGCTTAGCTATATCAGAAAACAACATGTCCAAAACTCTTGATTTTTCCTTCAACCTCTGTGAGGCATCTGTGATCCTGATGAGAGTGGATCCCATGACTATTTGGCTTGTTTCCCTGGCCCAGGACACTGTCTGAGACCAAGCCTTTCTCCAAGTTCTTGCCTTGAGCCTTAATTTAAATTTTCCAGATTCCTTCTGAAGACTATCGTCAAGGTATGGGTTTAAAAAAAACACAACTGCTCCACAGACTTTACTTGTCCTGTCTGTTAATTTAATGACTTTTCCTCTGGAAAACACAATGAGACTGCTCATATTCATCTGCCAGAACAATCTTTTACATATCTTCAACTAGAAGTTACAGGAGCTTATTATCTCACCTAGGTTCCTTTTACTTCTAGAGGTCGAAAGTATCAAGCACAACAACTTGTGTATCAAACACAACTTGTGCTAACTTTCAAAGCCTTTCTGTTTATTAAAAGATGGCTCCCACCACAGGCAAAATTTTACACTAGCCTCCCCTAGATTTTCAAACATTTGTCTCCTCTCACGCTACACAGGAGGGGCTTTCTGTAACTCTCCTGACTGATATCTCACTCTTCCACTTCAAATCACTACTGCCTCAGCCTCCTCATGCTCCCCATCTATCCACCTGTTATCCCCTACCTTTCACCTAGATGAGAAGCCATTTGGGCAGGAGTTGTGGTTGTGTTCTGTACCAATGTGGTACCAAGCTCAGCAGTATCTTAATCCATGAATAAAGGTCAAAATGTCTTTGAAATTAAAGGCTTGATAACAATAAAAGCAGGACTAGCAAGTGCAGGCATGGTATTAAGTCACTGGACAGATTAAGGATCACATTTGTCTCTCAATAAGCTGACAGATTGCCACCCCAATCCTGAGGGCATGTCCCCATGACTGAAAGTGAATGAAGACACTGCCTTAAACACCTGCTGCAGCACTTGCAGCAATGAGCAGTGTTATGCCTTTGCCCATCCCAGCTCAGGAGGCACCTGTGTTTGCTTGAGCCTTTGCTTACTCTGTAGACTTGATAAGGAAACTGGTTCTTTATTACTCCACAGTGCATAAATGCACAAGGGAGCGTGGTCTGAACTCTGTCATATCACAGACAGTTAAATTTAATTCAAGTACCATAAGTAAACCAAAACTCTTAGATCTTTGCATCCTTCAATCTCCCCCCTCCTTCATATCTAATTGTAATGAATAAGTAATATATTATTCAAAGTAGAATCTGAGACTTATCACCTAATACATGAATAACTTAATGGAAGTCCTTTGTAAGGACAAGCTTATCAAAGTGGTAACATGAAATGGGTATTTTTTTTCCTCTTTCACCCTTAGATGACAGTGCATTTAGATGGCAGTCATGCATGATTCCCCTTCCAATCCTTGGGTCCCATGATCAAGCTAAAGAAGATTTATTTTTTAAGACTATAACAACTGTACAGTACTCCTCAATTTGAATCTAATTCTGGAAATAGGTCTTGTGGGAAAAGTTCAAATCTGAAACAACTTACAGGAACAGAGCAATACCAGCCAGACTTCTGTACTGTGAACAAAAACACCCACTGGACTCAGTCACGTAAACTTTAGCTGAATATAACATTTCTACAATCTGCAGTTTTTAGATTTCGCTGAAAGTGTTGCCAGGGCTGCAGTCTCTGCATCTCATCCATTCCTTGGATCTCTCAATCCCCAAGAGGGTCTAGCTATACAAGATTTAAGAAACTCATAAAACCGTGGCTCCTCACATCTCCACCACCACTCATACTCTTATACTTGAAGTAAATTTTTGGGGGAAAAAAAAGGTTTAAATATTTGATCATCCTCACTCATGGAAAAGACACTTCATAGCTACTATTTGATGTTTCATCCTTCTTAAAGGAAAAGAGATCTACAATCAAAGGGAAAACATAAAACAGATGGAAGCTGCTAAGATTAAATTATTTTTTGTAGGGAAAGCAAAAAGATCAGCTTATCACACAAATAGTGTTACCATTACTATATGAGGAAAGAGAATGTGCTATCTCAGTCCCAGGAAAGAGGAGCCTGATATTTAGAAAAATCTCAAGACTAGCTAGGAACTGTTGGAATTTCAAGGCACAAGAAATAGCAAGAAGTGAACTGGTGCAATGATTAAAATATGGTAAAATGCAGAATAGATAAAGTATGGACTTCCCCTGCAAAACTGTGTGGGATTTTGTGTATCATTTACTCTGCTCCATTACAAATATTAATAAAAACAGTCCAGGAAAGTAATAAGCTAAACAGCTCATCACAATCTGTCCCCATTTTATCTACCATGACAAAACTCTCCAATGATGCATCTTCTCCTGTACAGTGCCTCCTTGTTGAAAGGCCCACTCTATAAAGCCTGTGCAAGCCTAGCTCAGTGTCTCTCTCAAAACCCTCCTCCGTGACTTCTACCTCAAACCCTCCAAGAAACCAACACCAATAACTGCTAAGTTGCTACTACATTGTCAGCCTCTTTCTAGCTCATTTTCCATCTCTTTTCCTGTATCCCTTTTCTCTGTTCTGTCTTGACTTAAATATCAAATTCTTTTGGACCTAGCTTGCCTTTTCTCTTCCGGCTTAAAAAGCACTGGGCACAAAAATGAGGCACAATGGGACACTGCCAGAGTTAGAGGAACGTAACAACGTAAAAATGACATTTTAAAAAAAATTGTCACTGGGGTTGAAATGAACTCAGGCCCTGCCAAAAACATGCCTTCCATTTTAACCTAGGAACAGTGAGAAAAGCATATTAATTTGAATCTAACAAAAACTTCCTGCTTCCCCATTCCATGCCGAATGGTACTCTCCTTTCTGTATCAGTAAACCTCCCTTCTCAGCAAGCAAAAAAAGGAGAACAAGATGCTAGCACTTTCCACAGCTCCAGCAACACATTACCATCACCAAGATATTAATAAACAAAGTGAGATGAAATTTGTAATTGTGCTGCTTAGGGAGTTGAGCTGAATTTTTTTCTTTTAACTAATGCATTGATCTACTGCACTTACTGTAACTCAAGATAAAACAACTGTTTCTTACATACTTATTGTTTCAAATTTTACTTCTCTGCTTGTGGACAAATCACAGAAGTGGTTCAGATGAAGAAAGGATTGGGGGCTTCCATGTAGCCCAGTAGTGCAGTGCACTTATAGTTGCAAAAGCCTTTTAAGAGTTTGCTCACCAAACCTCTAAAGGAATCTAAACTACAGTAAGAATGATCTTTTAGTAAAATGCTTTAGCAGCTGGTTAGAAAGATGTGATACCGAGCGTAGGGTTAAGTGGTCATTTTTTCACATTACTAGTGGCTATCCTACATAAGTGCATGTTGTTATTTGCACTATTTACCATATACACTCTGACCTAGAAAATGCCCAGAATATTTTTCAACAAAACACAATTTTTTAAATTGTAGTAATAATTAGAAATAGGGTTAAAAACTTACAGATTTATCTCATGAGGCAGAGTGATTGGATATTCACTTAAGGCGAAATTCAGTGTTGAAAGATACAAAGGCATGCATATGGGAAAAATAATCCTAATTATACACACACAATACTGCATCTAAATGACTTCATAAAATACAGAAGAAAGAAATCTGATAGTCACTGATTCTTGAAGACAAGAAGTTTAACACTATGTACAGTCAAAAAGGCAAAAAGAAGTCAGAAATATCTATGTAAGGGATAGAGAACAAATTGGAAAATGTGATTAAACAATTGTATAGATCTATGGAGCTTCCACATTTTGAACACTGCATGCAGTTCTGACACATGCCTATCCAAAAAGATTTTCACAAAGAAGAGAACATATACAGAGAGGTGATAGGAAGATCAGGGGGGCAGATCCTAGCAGAAGAGCAGTAATCCTTCCATAGATAAGGAGTTCTTAGTTTAAAAAGGAGGCAGTTGAACTGAGAATATGATAGAAGTATATAATGAACATGAAGAAAACTGAGAGATTACAAAAAAATTTGTATTTCTTAACAATGAAAGAACCAGAAGCAGAGAGTATATATATTTTTTAAAATATAAAAGTAAATATTTTCACAAAACCCAGAAAATGCTCTGCTCTGCCTTGCCTTGAGTCCCGTGTGCATTTTTGGGCACCACAATATAAAAAAGACATTAAGGTATTAGAAAGTGTCTAAAGGAGGACAACAAAAATGATGAAGGGCCTTGAGGGGAAGCTCTATGAGGAATGCCTGAGATCACTTGGTCTGTTCAGCCTGGAGAAGAAGACACTGAGGACAGACCTTATTGTGGTCTACAACTTCCTCATAAGGGGAAGAGGAAGGGCGGGCACTGATCTCTGCTCTGAGCTGACCAGTGACAGAACCCAAGGAAATGGCCTGAAGTTGTGCCAGGGGAAGGTTGGGTAGGACATCAGGAAAAGGTTCTTCTCCCAAGGTGCTTGGGCATTGGAACAGGCTCCCCAGGGAAGTGGTCACAGCACCAGCCTGACAGAGCTCAAGAAGTGTGGACAATGCCCTCAGGCACATGGTGTGTCCCATGCAGGGCCAGGAGTTGGACTCGATGATCCTTGTGGCTCCCTTTCAATTCAGGATATTCTATGAAAATTTTGTAACATATCAGCACTAGGACTCGTGATATCGAAAGTTAGTATTGGTGAAAGAAAATTTGATTAAGGGCTGAGTGGAGGACAGTGAATGCATTACCTTTCTTTCACTCTGTTTCTGTATTCATCTAATGGTCTGTCACTGGCCATTATCACAGACATAGTGTGGACATTTTTTTCAAAATTTGATTCCACAATTTTTTTATTGTATTAACAATCCCTTCAACAGATAATGCAGGAAACAGGATTTGAATACATTATTTGCTTTTCTAACCTTCAGAACTACTCACTTTTTTTTTAGTCTACTTACAATACTAGCTGTATTAATCATTATTATTATTATTATTAGTAGTAGTAGTAGTAGTAGCAGTAGTAGCAGCAGCAGCAGTAGTAGTAGTAGTTGTTGTTGTATATAAATTAAATTAATTACCTTGCCCATCTATTTTGGCTTCCTAGGATATGCTAAAAGAAAACTCATAGCTAATTTTGGGAAATCTGCTTCAACCTGAAATAATTTAATAAGCATAACTGATTCAGCAACATTCAGCATGAAGATGCAATGTGATAAAAGCTCTCCACAGGAAGTGAGTAAAAATGTGCAAAGATAACAGACTTGTTCCTTGTTTATTGATTTTTTATACATTTTTCCAACTTATGTTGAAATTATTTTTTCTTGAACAACAAAACAATTCTTCTCAATAACTGTGATTGCTTTCCTGTCCTCAACAATGGGTCCGCTAAGGCAGAGACAAACCCACACATCACATATCATCGTGAGAATTGCATGTGTGTGAGCTGGTACACATTTGTTAACACTAGGTATTATTCTAATCTGTATTAGAAAATTCAAAATGCTACTTTCTATTTTTAGAATTTATTTTTTTCTTTATTGGGGATACTTTGAATCCCCAATTTGTACTCTTTATGTTGCTTTTTATTGTTAAAAAGTCCTTTTAGAAAACAAGCTTTCAGAACCTGAATATCAAATCCAATTCAATCAAAATGGTAAATTTCTTTAGGTGTTATTAAAGAACTGTAACTACAAGTAATTAGTATTTTAGTCTACATTTCTTATCAAAACAGCAACACTCTGCACAGAACCCTTTCTATCTCCCCCAAATGGACTGAGCCACAAATATGAAGCAATTGAAATGAAATAACGAAATGAAATAGAAACAGTGTGGCATTAGTGATAGTAAAGTCACCTGAACTTCTGTCATTCAATTTAACATTTATATGTCTTATATTGAAATGCAATATGCTCAAGACTTTAATTTCACAGTGACATTAAACTGTGTGTTCTGACAATATTCTATCAGACAAGAAATAAGATTTGGAGAAGTATTTTTAAAGGCACTACAATTTGCAGCAAGAACTAGAGAACACTTAATAAAATATTTTACAAGCTGTCCCCACTTCAAGGACTAACATTTCTAGAGAACAACTTCAGGAAAAGTAGTTGTTAGGAGAATTATAAAAAAGTGAAAGGTGGGAGGATAACACTGAATTGTGTAGTTCCTTGCTTATGATCTCTTAGTATGCAATCCTGTATTAGATTATAAATTATTCTTTGTCCTAGGAAGTTTAACATCTATTTTGCATTGACATAGAACAGTATGGAAGACTGATTTAGAGATTACAAATATTTTAATATAGCCAAGGGTGCATAAGCCTTTTCACGTCATGTACAAAGGCGTAGTTTATTATGATTTCTTTTAGGTGCCTTCTCTTTGTTCTAATTATCAGCTTCCTGCTTCAAAGCAAATGCTAACATTATTCATTTAATTTTCATCACGCTCTTGCATTCTCTGATAAAGAAAACAGAACAAACTTTAAGAAAATGCTGTGATGATGCTCAAATTCTGGAAATGGTGTTCTTGATACCATAGAATTTAATTTTCATCCCTTTCATTCACTATGGCTTTCATTTTTTTGCCACCAGGACATTGGATGAAATTTCAGACCAAGACATTCCAATACTACCAGGACTGACTGTAAAGAGAGAAGGAGAAAAGAATACAAGTAAAGGGGTGGGGAGAAGGATTCCTTTGACTTACAGAGATAAGGGAATTGAGTACAAAAAAGAGTGCAAATGTTTTACAGTAAGGTGGAGGTTAACAAAACTGGCTTTGATTTTTATTACAATAAACAAAACCAGTTTTGATTCCTGTGGTTCTTTCTTAACTTGGCTTTTTGCTAACTGCCTGTAAGAACTTCAGTGTTCTTTTTGCACTTTTTTATTACTAGAAGTTTAGTTCATTAACACCACAAGAGATAAGAGCCAAAAAGTTATTTGGAAAGATGCCAGTATCACTTGTAGCTCACAGGGAAAGTATGGCATAACTTGAGAAACAGTGGCTGAGAATATGGAGATGAATGGGAAATGAGGAGGAAAAGATGACGGAAAAGTAAGGTATAGCTGCAGTCAGAGACACATATCTCATCTACTTTTGCTCCTAAGCATTCTTTCTTGAATTCAAGTGCCCAGCACATGCTTTGAGATTTGCTTACAGTGACATCATAAAAAACTCTGCTTAGTTGTTTCTCAGTTTCTGCTTTGTATGAACTCCACATCAGGTTATCTGAGTTTCTGCAAGTGAGGGTTATAGCATCAAACCCAAGAACACCTCAGGTCAAAGGAGGCACTGCACTGAGAGACCTTGCTGATGCAGAGGAGGAACACTGGTGATTGACCGACTGCAAAAAATGGAGCTATGCCTTGGTGCACCAGATTAATGTAACAACATTTATTTGAAATGGGCTGACTCTTGTCTTAGCTCTCAGATAAAGTTATATTTGTGATTACAGTTTAGTTCTTGCATGTCCACCCAAGAGGACCTCGATGCATTTTAGCATGATTGATAGGTTCTTCAGGGAAGGCTCTAGGCTATGGCAGTAGAAGGGAATTGGAGAAGCTATGGCAGAATTCTGTGTCTGCAAAGCTGTTGGCTGCACTATTTTTGGCTTAAGTTAGTCACTGCCCTTGGTCTTCAAAAAATGCACCCACACAATTAAAAAAAATTCCAACAACCTTCTGCCTCCCCAAGAGAATAAAACAGTAATGAGATGTGAGCAGCAATATTTCCCATAATTTACTATTATCTAATCTTGACCACGATCTTGAATACTGTAAGCAATGAACTGGGCAATACATTGTCCCATTCTTAGCTAAATTACGGAAGGAAAAATGAAAAGTCACAAATTCTCTCAATTTGTTACAAGATTTAACAATTTTGCAATATGAATTTTTATTTGTGGTTTGCTTCTTATGATCCTCAAATTAAAAAAGAAAATAGTGAACACAATGTTTAACTGACCTATAGGTCCTCCTGAATTACTGGGGTGTCTAAAAAACCCACACAGAATATTAAAACTTGGGGGTTTTTTCCCCACAAGTTAATTACAAGGCAAATGATTATGAATCTGTTCATTTCACTAAAGATTTATTTACTCAAGTGATTAGAGCAGCCATGTAGAATTATTTGCAAGATAAGGATCAGGGTGCCACTTGGATATGGAAGAGACCAAAGTGTGGCAAATCCTTCATGAGCAAAGGGAAGAACCCAGCAGCCCAACTGCAATGCTTGAAGGCCTTTTTGGTAGGAAAGGAAATGGACTTTTAAATGTTAAGTGACTGAGCAGGGAATTCAGTCTGGACTTCTCTCAGTAGACAAATCCTGGACAAGGAGAGAGCTGTGCTAGCTCAGCCTGGATAAGAAAATGCTCACAGGGGATTTTAGTGTTATTTTAACAACCTAATGGGAGCATATAGGGAAGACAGAACTAGACTCTAGGAACAAGGTGAAAGGACAAGACACACTGGACACAAATTGCAATTTAGGAAATTCCTGATAGAGGAAAGTTTTTACCATTGGAGTAGTGAAAAAGTGGAACAGGTGCTCAGAAAGATGGGATCTCAATCTTTGGAAATACTCAAAACCCTGCTGGACAATGTCCTGAGCAACTTGATTTATTCTAAGCCTGCTTTGAACAGGAGGTTAGAAAAGATGACCTCTCAAGTTCCCTTCAGATCCAAATTATTCTAGAATTCCCATTAAGTGTTCTAGGAATAGGGCTTTTTCATAAAAAGGAAGACATGGGGATTTAAAGCATTACAGATTTGAACACAATCCTCAATTGAGCCTTTCCTTTGAATAGTCCTACATGTAAGATGCAGTCACAACCAATATAGAATAATACTAGCAAAATTACAAACACTCAAATAATTAAATATGATGATAGATATAAATTCATTTTAGTTAATGATTTAATTCTTTCAGCATTATTCTCTGCCGCTTGTACTAAACCACCTTTTAACATAAGGACTGAAGCTTGTGTAAATATTTTTATCAACAAAGCTTTTTCATTGGAGAGCTAGTTATATTCACATTGAACTGCATAATGAGAATGTAAAAATTTTCCATGAAAAAAGACAAATTATGTTTTGATTCTCTAAAATGGCATTAATAATGTGTTCTTACTTAAATGAAAATGAAATGTTCAATTTTCCATTATGTTTTATTTGTATTAATTTCTGCTACATTAATTGTACATAAATGTAAAATGGCATTACACTACTTTACAGGCTTCTATGACATTATTTCAAGTTTACTGAAATTAGGTATTTGAAGTCTTTGAAGAAATAGTTTTCTGAAATGTATGGTCACAGGAAAATTACATACCTGACCTTTCCTTTTGCCTGAGAATACTTTCTCCCCCACAAAAAAGAAATAGCATTCTCTCAGCTAACTCTTGTTTGAAGAACATGAAATGAAAATTTACATGGAACACACACTTTCTCTTTTGTTACCATATATGGCATTTTGCTTAGACTCACAGACTCATTAAGGTCAGAAAAGACCTGCAAGATCATCAAGTCCAAGCTCTGACTGACCACCACACTGTCAATTAAAGCACAGCACTAAGTGGCACATCCTGTTCTTTCTTGAACACTTCCAGGGATGTTGACTCCACCCCTTTCCTGAGCAGCCCATTCCAATGCTCCACCTCCCTTTCAGTGAAGAAATTCTTCCTGATGAACCTGAACCTCCCCTGGCACAGCTTGAGGCCGTGTCCTGTTGCCTGGGAGAAGAGGCTGAACCCCACCTCACACCACTGCAGGGAGTTGTAGAGAATGACAAGGTCTTCCCTGAGCCTCCTCTTCTCCAGGCTAAACCACCCCAGATCTACATTTAAACAGGAGTACCTAGGTTCTTTTGTATGTAAATTAATATACATACCTGATCTTGTTTCAAAAGCTAAAATTTTAAAGGAACCTATGTAGATGAATGGAAGGTGTGTATATCATATTGGGCTCAGAGTATTTTCTCCACAGTAGTGTGTAAATGCATATTAAAGATAGTGCATAAGGTAGAAGAATGCCCTATTTATAACATATTGTAAAATACATATTTTGTATTTGACATTGCAATTCCCCTTTGTCTCAACAGCTTTTCTTTTTCCTCTTTGCCCTCATCATATTATCCTGTGATCTGAATTAAAAAACTAAACAGACAACACCGAGACCTACTCAGGAGGAGGTAGTTGTGTGATGTGTAGTGCCAGACAACATGAACATGAAAGCTTTTCACAGGAACACATCCATGACAGATTTTGAAATTCTCTTTCTGAAACTAATTACTATATTAGAAAAGGCTGGCTAATGATGAAAGAAAACACCTTCTTATCCCATAGCTGTCAGGTTTAAGTAGAGCCTCACACTCTCAGGCATAGTATGCACTGTAGGTGTCCAGAATCCCTCTTCCACAAACCAAAGCAAGAGGCAGTGTTAAACTAATGCAAATTTATTTTGAGATGGTTTTGCCCACACCAAATTTTTACCGTGTTTTCTGAGGTGTTGTAAGCATGAGGAATATGAGGAATTACAGAGATGTATGGCAGATGTGTCTGTTAAGATACATTAGCCTCTATCTATGAGGTTTGCTATGATATCATCAAAGTACTTAAGCATGGCCAGGCAAATGTCTTTCTTTAGAAGTCTATCTGCCACAAAAGCATTTCCTTACACAAAGAGAAAATCTCTAGTCCCACAGTGCATCGCTACCTGAGGCTGATCTGGGTATGGAACAGCTGTCTCTAGGTGAAATATCTTGTTGCTTGAACTATGGGGTTAGAAAGTTTGTCTTGCAAATCCTAGTGGAGGAAGCATATCCCCAGCTGTCTACAGCATCTAACAAGTTAGTTCTATGCTTGCAGAGGTTCAAGTTAATAGAAAGCAATAGCAACTGTGACAATTTTAAATACAGGAGATGTATTTAGGTCTTTATAAAGATCCCTTTCTCACTGGCCAGAAACTAAGGCATTTGAGGGCAAATTGTCTGCTGGGTATACAGCAAAAGAAGCAAGCTCGTGACAGTCATGGTCCTGTGAGGCCAGACTAGACGGGGCTTTGAGCAAGCTGATCTAGTGGAAGGTATCCCTGACCATGGCAGGGGGTTTTGAACTAGAGATATTTAATGTCCCTTCCAACTCAAACCATTCTATGATTTGGCTTTATCAGTATAAGGACATAAAATGTCACCAAAATAAATAACTTGAAGTTCTCTGAAACTTCCTTTAAAAGGGATGTTTAGCATATTTTAAAGGAATCTTTAGCGTATTTTCTAATTAGGTATATGTAAATATATTGTATATATTGTATCTATTATATAAATGCATGTTGACATGTAAACATATAATTAAATATATGTAGTGGTGTACTGCAGAATCAAAAGGAAAGGTTTTGACAGGCTTAACCTAACACAACTCATTCACTGTTTTGCTGTATCCAGTAGTGGGATACAAAAGAACAAAAGGCTTTCTGCTGCTGAGAAATTCTGTCGTGTTAGTCCAGATGTTGTGTAAACAGATAAGCATCCTGACCTAGCTCCTGCGTAAGTCCTGTGGTGGCATGTACTTTTCAGTTCATGATATAATGCCCTCTGTGAAAGACAGAGTTCCTTGCTCACATTGACTTTTGATCCACAGCCCTCACTTGAATAGGAAATTTTTGCCTCTTTGTGTCCTAATACAATCAGCAGCCTGTAGAACATACTTGCTAGTGCTGGAACTGAGCATTCACAAATTTGCACATAACTTTTTCTGCACTACTTACACTCTATCATGTGCCTTTCACTTTTTCAAGCAATTCCCTCCTTCAAGACATCTGTAATATTCAATATACCTCAGCAGTTCAAAATATCCAATGCAAAGAGTTTTAATCAGTCTTTTAGGAGCCTATCTTTCTTTGCTTCCACAAGAAGTATGTGTCTCAATGGAAGTTGCTGACTAAAAGCTCAGAATAGGCAATGTTCAGTCATGTAACAAAATTTCTCCTAAAGGGCTGCTGAAATTGTGCCATCCTCTTAGGGCAGGTAGAGTAACTACTGGGATGCATGAGGATACACCTGGAGCATTTTTGGAAGTGCATCAGTGCTCCGTGCTCACTGTGGAAGGCACTAAAGAGTGGACCTTAGCAGCATGTAGCTTGTAAACCATTCAGTGCTCTCCCAGGCCATGGGTATATCATTTAATTGGCAGTGGGAGCGTGGTGGCAGGTGGACTGCTGCTAATCCAAAGGCACGAGCAGAGGAGGAAGCGCTCCAGCTGAGACCTTGTGTGGCTGACACTGTTTGGTCAGCCCAAGATGCAGCTGCACGCTCAATCCAATTCTATCCCACACAGCAGAATGTGACTTCTGGGAGAAACTGTCATCTGTCCCCTGTATAAAGTGCTAATGAAGTTGTCCAGCCCCTACTTCTCTTTTAGCAGGTATGTGTGCTGGGGCCTTTTGTGCAATGTTCAGTGGCTCATAAGGAAGATTTTAATGTGAGGCTGTATGGCAGGGAAGGCTGATTAATCCACTTTAGGGGCTCTTTGCAGCACACTGGAAAGGGCAGCTGATGCAGCTGCATACCATGGTGGCTTTATGTAAGAACATTTCAAATATTTAGATACCTTCATTTTTAATTCTGGCAAACTTGAACCTATTAACACCAAAGGCTTTCTTAATTAAAAGATGTAAGAAAGGTGTCAAGGAAAGCTTCTCTAAATCTTTCTAATACAATTTCATCTGAAAACCACAATTGGTTTTCCAGCCACAATAACTTTAACATTTGAAAAGAATTTTAATTAATGATTGCATATAATACAGGATTTTCACTCAGAGCTTTGCCACCCACAAGCAGAATGATAATCCAAAGACTTTTGAGGAATCTAATTTTGCATGGCACTACACTACCTTTAAGTCTATACCTCTGTCACAGACACACAAAGGAAAAGTGAATGCCTTGTACTCATCTAATTCTAAATTCTATGAAAATACACTTTCAAAGACAGAACAACATCTTTTATCCTTGGAAAAACCTGAAACTTCTAAACAGAACTTGCATGGTAAAGTTTCTTTGAGCAGAGTCAAAGCAGGAAATAGTCATACCCCTTCCCCTGATGAAATGATGCATCACAAAAAATAGTATATGTAAAAAAGAGAGCTGCTAGGTACTGAGCTGTTCTTCAAAAGGCTACAACCTCAAACAACTAAAAAACTACTGTATCATTAAAAACATCAATTAGAATTTGCAATTTTAAGAGTAATGATACCTGCTGTTTTTACAATACACAGTCCAGTAGTTCAAATATACTGAAGCATTACAGCTTACAGTAGTGATGTAATACAGTAAATACACTGAGATTTAGAGATACAGAGAACTGTCTGAAGGGAGGTGGCCCTGAGGCCATAAACAGAACTAACAGGCTTTTGTGTTGAAAATAACAAACTATTCCTTTGCAATAACAGACAGTGGTTAAGTTTCTAAGCTATAATCATTTACAGACAAAGGATACAAACTGTAACAGTTGCAAAGCAAACTGCTTGCTCTTTATTAAAAAAAAAAAATCAACAAAAAACCCTCATCATAATTTGTTAACAAACAAAGCATACCTCCTTGACAAAACTTAGATGAGTTCCATCAAAATGATTCTACACCCCTGAAGAATGAAATAGTTAATAATATCCCTTCTGAGATTTTAATGAATAATATAGCACAGAATTTGCTGTCAAAGCTCTTCATGGTTTGGGAGTGGGTACTTGAGAGGGAGTAACTTAGTGTCTGTAATAAACTGTAGGTTAGGTCAAGAGACAGGTCTGGGAAGGAGCCCCATTAGCAGAAATCAGGAGAGAGAGGTTATAGGAGATTAAATTGCAAGACAATACTACTGGTCAATAACATTTGGGAATATGTGGATATTTTATCCTCTTGGAGAACTTGCCAAATCTTTCTTTGCATTAAAAACAAAAAGCAGTGAGCAGGAATCCTTCTAAAATAGTATAGCATTTACTGTGGAACAGATTCTTTTCATGTTTTGGTACAAATGTTGGTATATTTTCTAATGCAACAGGGTAAGTAAGCCATAATAGAATATATAGCTATGTAACAATACAAAAGTGAGTACCTGAAAAAATCTGTAGTGTTATAACTATTTTCCAGACCTAGTAAAATATGAATACACAATGGCAAGTTTCCCACATTCATAAACTAGATCACAGCAATTTCTCTTTAACATACTGTGTGATTCAAATTATAAGTACCTTAGGATCAGATGTCAAACAAATGTTTTGAATAGACTGATGTTTACTAGCCTATCTAGACAACTTGTTCAAAAGGAGTGTCTTCCAAGGGAAATTACGAGACTCCTTAGAGCCGACTTCAGTAGACAGTTATGTGAACAAGGAATTCAGAACAGTACATTCCAGTCCTGCCCTTGGAGAAAGGAGTGCTCTTTCAAGAGGTTACCAGGCTTCCACTTGCTAACTTTTACTTGTTTGAGACCAAATGTAAAAGCAGGAGCTCTTGTACATCCATTAAACTCAGTCACTTAGTAAACTAAGTAATCAAATCCTCTCAGTGAAAAGATGACCTCAGTGCTGCATCATGGGCACTTGCAAGAGCATTATAGTAATTAAAAATTACCCCCCGACTGAGGGTAATGTGGTTTCATGCAAGTCACTGCATGGAATGACATTACCCTCCATCAGGGGGTAATTTTTAACAGTCATTAGTCATCTTTAAGCTTACAAACACTGGATAAAAAATAGTACTGTGATAGTTTCTTCAACAGCAAGGAAATAAGCAACTTGAAAACAGATGAGTGGACATCTGTGCAATTCATTAGGGACACGTTCACTATTTAAACAGTGCCCTCCTTTAAAGCACTGCAACACTATAAATAACAGTAAGAGTGGGCAGTGGCATTGCAGTAGGATTTTGGCATAGGTGAATTACAGGTGAGGAGACTCTAGTTGAACTTAGATGGGAAGTTATGGTAGCAAGAAGCTAGATAAACAAGAGCTTTCTCAAAATCCAGACTCAGAAATGCAAGCTGAAGAAGATACACAGACATCTAAATCGAACACTTGGACATAAGTCTGGGTAAAATTTAAAATGCCAGTAAACCAGCATTTTCTCTATCTGACAGCTGATTTCAGAAATTAGGTAAAGTTTATGAATTATTGCCATGTGCAGGTAAAACTTAAAAAAAAAAAAACTCTGACAGAAGCAGACAGAAATGTTTGCATAACTTGGAAAATTATGTATTGAATGTCAAAAGACCTACAGATAGCAATGCATTAATATTGTGGCTTGAATCTGACAAGGACAGCTTACCGCCCCTCTGCAGTCCCAGCCTGAATTTGTCTCTGCCAATTCTTTATTTTTTTTCCACTAGGATCTATGAGGTTCGTGTTCCTACACAATAAAATACTCTCAATGCTGTTTTTCCACTTTGCTAATATCACTCCTTTCACTTGAGGAGTTTTAAATATTTAATGGAGTTTTGCTAATTAAAACTTCCATCACCCCGTGTGAAATATGTATGGTAAGGGGACAGACAAAAACCACGTCACTCATCAGTAATATGGATCTTGGAAGGAAGTTAGCAGTAGGCTGACAGCAGTGCTATTCTTTCCACAGAAGATGGAGAAGACTGTTCCATTCAGCAGACAGTTGAAAGGATTTCAGCAGGATGAATGTTATCACCTAAATGGAGGGTTGGTCCAGGAAATGGAAGCTCTGCATTTTTAAACAACTCTATTTATGTGCAACACATCTAATGGATTCAAGTTTTCTATGAATTAATGTCCTGTGCTCCCCAAGTACTGTGCTCCCAGATCTCCTCTGGGTCCACAGCACCTGCTCCCCAACATCTCCCAGCTACCTCTCCTATTGATATAATGAAGTAAGTAGCACTAATTGCTAAACAGCGAGAAGGCTAAAAATTGGATGTAATTTAAAAGTGTCTCCAAGTATCTGTAAATTCCTCATTTAAGATGATCCAACAGATGGGCAGCGTCCCTCAGTGCTGCACTGGGACAATGACTCAAAACAAACGTATGGATTTTCAACTTAGCTTAGAATTTAAAGAGACGTTTGCAACTTAAACTCGATTCAGGGTTATGTCTGAAAGTTCTAAGCTGTAAGCAATCACATGATCACAAGGTTTATGGCAGTCATTGATCACTCTCACTGACAGAGTGGGAGCTAAGCATGTCTTGCTGTATTTATTATTTTATCCCCTCCATCTAGTGCCCCTCTCTTAACTTACCCTGCCCACCTTTTCTGCCTGGTATTTTGGATTTCAAGTTCAGCAGTGGTAAGATCTTCACTAATTAGGTGTTTGAACATCTAATGTAAAAGTGTGACATGAAATAGCTTGAATGGTCTTTAGGTATTTTTTGCTAACAATTTAAAATTAAGTAACAGGCAAAAATATCATAGTATGTAAGACCTAAGCTCAGTACCCTCTGGAGGTTCCCATCTCTCTCTAGTATCTTACAATGGAAGCCAGGGATAGTAAAATATTGTGTTTATTTATTTAGGATTTAAACTAGAAGGAAATAATCTGACTCCAATGACTCTAGAAGTGAGGGGCACATTAATACATCACTTCTCACCTGCTCCAAGTAGTTCAGGTCTCAAAGTAGTTTGGGGCACAGGCAGATTGGCAGACACATTCATAATATTTTATTTCTGCACTCATCACAACACTTTTCCTTTAACTGCCAAATAAATCGCAATGACTGGCTTAGGTTCACATGCCATACTAGTGCTTCCCTGCTAATAAACCAGGTCCTAAAAAAATCAGTCAGAGTAACCTCCTGGTAATTTGAAGAACTATTTTGCATGCATGTGAAATATTTTTATTTGCTTCTTGGATCTAATGCATTTGTTACATGCAGGTACTGTCAATACCACATGAGTTATTAAGAAGCAGGAGATAAAAATAAAAAGAAATAAACTGCTCAATTTCTTCTTCACTGTGTGTCCTCACTGTACTGTCTTTCTACTGGTTTCATAAAGAAAGAGAAGGGGTGTAATGGTTAATCTATTGTTTATTCAAAACCACCAACAGAAGTTAATAGACAGTTATAAACTAATTGAGTGCGTCTGTAGTGCTATCTCCTCATTCATCGCACTTATTCGATTTAGCTCTGTTAGTGTTCCATATGGTACAGTGCCCCTGCTGCTAGGAACAGTCATTCATTGCAAAAAAAACCCCTGTAACAACAGGAAGCTAATAGTTTAACTGTTCCTCTAAATTTGTTTGACAAAACTGACATTTAGTACGCCATGTCACGTTGTCAGTAATCTGCAATTTACCCTTAGGCAGGCAGTGGATGCTCATTTTATTTACCTCTCGTAGTTAAAAGCATAATTAATATTCTACTCTGAAACAAAGATTAGAGATTTGACAAACACTGCAATTTAAATTCTCCATTATAGCAAACATTAAAATCAAACATCTTTCACACACACCACTGCATAAAGGACACGTGTAGCTGTAATTTAACTTTTTAGTCTTTAATACCACAAACTAATTTCTGCTGTCAGTTTAATGAGGTGGAAAACACAAATCTTGTTGCACTCTGTGCACACAGGCTGGGACAGTTAGACTGCAGAGAGCTTGAATCAGTTTGCCTCACAATGTTTCAGTCAAAATCCCCAAAGTACTGTGAGCCTAAAAAAGAAATCGCCTAAAAAAAGACAAAAGGCTTCACCAAGTATTTCAGGAACAAAGATAGTGTAACACCACAGCAGTTTTGTTTAGCATTGCTGAAAAACTTCCAAGAACTGTGGTGAGGGCTGTAACTTTGCGTCAGTGCTACCCGCAGCACAAAGCCCAGCTAAATTCTCCAAAGATTGCATAAGGCTGCATAAGGCAGGTGTGCTTCCCTCCCTACTGCCTGACTTCCTTCACCCCGCTTTGCACACAGCTGAGGTTAGGCAGCCATTCAAGTCATCTAATCACGGGCTTAAGGTAGAAGCAGTCTGCAGTGATTCCTGACCTGGGTCAGCTGCCAGGCTGGAGGCAGGGGCTTGGCTGGCATTGTCCCTGCCCCCTTCCCAGTACCTTCTCTGCCAGGCTGGCATACTCCTCCTCCTTATACTCCTTCAGCTTTTGCTCTGTGCCCATGGATTTTACACATATAGCAAATGCAAACCCAACTGCAGTGCCTGCTGCTCCCAGTAGTTATGCTCTGTGTGCAAGTCTCACACCAGGCTGCTCAGTGGCGTCTGTGGAACCACTGATTTATTGTGCCAGATTCTGCGACAACAGGGCACATAATCAGACTGGCAAAGTAGGGGGAGCTCTCAGAGAAATAAATGACTGAGGTTTTAACTCGTGCTAATTTCAATTGAAATTCTAGCTCCATAAATTCTGTGTGACTGATTAAAATTATTAACATGTAGAGCACCTTTAGGCAACCATGCTGGCTCATTAAACATGGAAGCCTAGAATTATCTTCCACTGTAACAAATGTGCGTGTAGATGTCTGTGTTTCAGAGACATACATCAGGAATTTTAAATTTTTTTTTTGAGATTTTCTTCACAGAAGCAGTGATTATGCCAAAACAAAAAAAAACAAAAAAAAAAAGGAAAAAAAAAACAGCATAAATTGAACAAAGAGGCTGCTGTTACTGTCTTCTCAATCCATCCTATGTAGTAACCCACTGACTCCTGACTCCTTCACAAGACTTCATTAGTCACTGCCAACTTCAATCTGCTTCAGTTATTTTGCATTCAGCTCCCAAAGGAAATAACACTCTCCCCACTGATCACAGGCTAAACTAAAGATAAAGTGGCTCATTTTATAACACATCAAGCTAACATGTCCTGAATCACACTAACATTACAAGCCAGGAAAGAAATCTCTGGATACATCTGACCATGTAACAATATTAAATAAAAGATATGCACATTTCTAACACTGGGTCTCCAAGTTTTAGATGCAGAGTGGTTGGTGTCAGCATATTATTTCTCTCCTACATACCACAATGAATGCCTGCATGTAAAAAACCAATCTTAAAGCAGTATTATACTTTAGAAGAGCGCTGCTGATGTACTATCTGAGATTCTGTGAATAAATTATCTGAATGAACAAATATTTGAAAAGGCTATAGTAATTGCATGGAAGTTATTTAGATTTTTATTTAATCCTAGATGAGATGCAGGTTATGAAGATGTATAAATCAGGAGATAAGCAGCAGAGCCACAACGGTCAGAATGACAGCTGTTGATAAAGGGAACCTCATTAATCATAATGTAAGAATTGCCAACTGTTCTTATATCCTGCTTCCATGAACTTCTGGATGTTTTAGGGAAAGTGTAAGAGACACCATGAAATGAAAATGTGGAAAAAACCTGTTTCCAATCCCCCATCAGCAAGAGATTGTTCTAGATTTTGAAATGTCAAGTTTTACATGCCTTCCAAAATGCCTCTTTTAGCAGTATTTACACCTGAATTTTAACAGGTTTACCTCTAAATATTCTACAAGTCCACAACGATGTCCAGTGCACCTTTGAGTCTTACTATAATCTTAGTTCAAGCAGCACCTGTTTCATAGTATAATCAGTTTCATAGTATAATTATGCTTTCCCTTCTCTTTTAAATGCAGCTTAATTTAAAAACTATTTCCTCTGTGGTTGTATTAGCTGACTTATGGAGAATAGAAATTACTGGTACAATTTACAATTAACTGATTTGTTTTTACTGTACCTATTTTTAAGTTTTTCCTTTCATGGTCAATACCCAGTGTTTCAGTCCCTGCTTATGTACCTTATTCTGTACCTGACTCTGAAATTTCTTCCCCCCTTCATTATTTTCTTTTGGATGAAGATTGATCAAATTAGGAGCAGTTTAGAGGTTTACAACTCAGATGCTCATTTGGCCCTTCTAGGTTGAATTCTTTCATTATTTTATGCTAAATTGGATTCTTCCACTCTGTTTTGAGATTGATTGCAACACAGACTCTTGAGAAGCCACTTAAAAGCCTTTTGTGTTTCTGAACTGGTCTAACGACAATGGATGGATTTTACAAGAGCAAATTAAGACAGAAACTTGCATGACAAGATAATTTATTTCTTTCCAAATTCTAAATAGCAACACTTGACACTGTTAACTTTTCCAGGTAAATGGAAAGACAAGATGGCTTTCAAAGAAAATCAAAGAGGCACAAGCACATGTTGGTAGCTCTCTCATGTAATTAGTGTGTTCCAAAGGCTCAGCATTACCATAGCAAGAAGAGGAAGGGGCTTCTTCCCTTGGGAGTGTCTAGAATGACATAAAATCCATTCCATCCTCAGGGCATCAAATTTTCCATAGACAGGGGAAAATGGGAAAGCCTGACCTTCATTTGAAAAGCTAATAAATGTATAGGGAATGCTCTCAGCTTTCTTACTTGTGTCAAAAGTGAAGTCTCTAAGTGTCAAGGTATGGTAAAATCTGGTTTGTATCTGTGGTGGAGGTAGAGATAACAAGGTTTTCTGTAAACTATTCTGGGCTGCTTTTGTTTGCCTTTTGAATTGGCCCCTAGGGTCAGCCTAGCAGAATTCAAATAAAAAACTACCAGTGTTCTTACCAGAATCTTTGTGATTGTGTGGTGAGGTTTGCTCTGTGCATCAGAAAAGTCACTGCAATTATTTTACCTGGGCTTTGGATGGCCCTCCCTCTCCATAAACTTCCTTGCTCTGATTATGCTACATTAGTTGGAGAAACCAACACAGGTTGTCTTTCTCAGTCAGGACTTTTCTATAGCTTCTTAAGAAGGAGAAAAACATTGAGCACATTGCATGCACTTATTTGTTTTTTTCTCCTTGCCCTACTTTTAAAAGAGAAATAAATATACAACAATTGCTGTGGCAACAGAGCAGCGATAATTCAATCCCTGGCATTTTCATGCTCTTCTAAGTGATATGCTCTAATCAAGAGACCTTTAACTTCTGTGAGCATGGTCTTCAGAAGACACAAAGACAACTGTGAATAAAACATCCAGTTTGAAGGTTCTGCTTGAAAAGCTCCTATCTCTGAATGATGCCTAAAATTTGTTTCAACATTTGCACTCGAAATGCTGAGATGAAATTTATGAAGAAAAGTCTAGTGGATTCTAATTAACACAGATTTCTGGGATTTGTTTTTTGCCTAATTTAGACAGCACAACAAAAGCATGTCTTATTTCCTGAGTCATTCAAGAAGCTCTTGACTCTACCTGTGCCAGTCTTTTGAGGTATAATCAACAGAATTCATGGGAGCTCAAGAAATCATAGAATACTTACTGATAATGTCTTTTCAGCCTAGTATGAGGGAATCTACCATCAAAACATTCAGCTTACTTTCTAACTGTGAGCCATTGCAAATGTTTTGCTAAAACTGACAGAACTAACTTAGATTTATAATCTTTTGCCTTAAAGCTTCTTCTCAAAGAAATGCAATTTTCTCAACATGGAAAATGTCACTTAATATAAGCTCCACTTATGAAACTGAAGTTCATTATACACCTAAAATGAGACTCTATCATATTATACAGAGTCTGCCAACATTATGTCCACAGATGACTAGGTAGGCAATTAAATATGGAAGCTAACTGAATAAACAGAGGTATTTTTGACAGTCTAGATCACAGCTAAAAAATGTCTTTTTTTTCTGATCTGTCAAATTATTTTCATACGTATGTATAACACAGATCAGTATATATGTATCTTTCTGCATTACCAGACTAATGGTACAGGGCAACAAATTATAACAAGGCTTTCTGTATTTCTCTTCTATAACCTCTTAAACAACCTTTTCCAACTATAAACTCATATTATATGCTAAAAGACAGTTAACTGCCTTTACCATTACATGTTTAATTTGATGATGCATATGGCTTCTTTTTAAAACCTTTCCCACTGAAACTAATTCATTCCATAAAATTAAATGTGCTCTAGGACATTGCTGAGTTGTAAATTGTTTTTTTCCTTCAAAAAAGTCTATTAAAAATATTTGAATTGGCTCTGCCATTTACATTTGGGGATAATGAGTGAAAATTTTGCATTGGTAACTAACTATATGAGTGGGACCTATGTGTGTAAATGCTTGCCACATCTCAGGAATCTGTCAAATCCTTTATGAGAAAATTTGCTGTTATAATAGGTATAGGTTCTTGAACTTCTCTTACAATACTAAACTATTCATTCATCCCACTTATCAATTCTTTTAAGAGCATTTAGGAATTGAACAGATTTTTCCACACACTCTCTCATATTCCTTTAGAACATGTGATTTACAAACCCAAAGTCTTGGTGAGAAGTGCACAGAAAGCTCTGAAGGAAGTGTTTTACAATCCAGAAAGGCTAATTTACACATCTATCACTGCAATAGGTAAGTCAAAAGCACTTATTTATTGTTCAGAAATTTTGGAAACTTTATGATTTAACTGGTTGTATCCTCAAAGAATTGGCACAATCGGAGCCATGGTATTATTTTAAGACTTCCAGAGGTGATTTGTGTCAGTACAAATATAAACAAAAAATCTTGATTTGCTGTGAAGGTGGAATTATACTATCTATCAGTTCACTGCTTTATCCCAAGAAGGGTGGGAAATTGAAGCTGTGCTGATTGGATTGGTCACAGATTTGCGGTAGAGAGCGACATAGTTAAAGTTTCTCATCAGAGGCCTCTTCTAGTGTAAATACATTTCTATTTTATCTCTAGGTGTTTCTAAAGTTCCTGGGATTCTGTAGCTTTCTAAGATGCTTGGCAGCTAGTTGAAAGCTGGAAAATTTGCAAAAAGCTCTTGCTAGTAAAGTCCTACTGTGTTTAGGCTGTGTATAAACTGTGGAAATGTTTGTGTGTCTGTGATGGATGAATCATTAGGTAGATAAAGCTAATTGAACAGTATAGAACTGCTGTGCTGAAAAAATTAATTTTGCCTGTTTCAGATAGCACCAAAATGTATTTCCTTGACAAATGAGTACAGCTGTGATGGTTCAGTGTACAAGGCTCCTGCCAGATTTCAGTCTTTAAGGGATGCTGTACCTCAGTTCTGTGAATGCAGCAACTGTCAGCATTTGAAAATAATCACTACATTCCACTGGGCAAGTCATGAGGTTTGAAGTCCCATAATCCAGCAATAGAGCACCATTCCAGAGTCTCCAGCTCTGAGGTCCCCAGCATAAGAAGGACCTGTAAAGTGAATCCAGAGGAGGGCCACAAAGATGATGAGAAGGCTGGAGCACCTGTCCTATGAAGACAGGCTGAGAGAGCTGGGGCTGCTCTGAGAAGAGAAGGCTCTAGGGAGACTTCATTGCAGCCTTCCAGTACCATGGTGGGGGTGGGTACAGAGAGTTGTGGCATGTAGCGATAGGAAAAGGGGTAATGGCTAAAAAATGAAAGAAAATATATATAGGTTAGATGTTGGGAAGAAATTCGCCACCTAAGGGTGGTGAAGCACTAAAATATGTTGCCTGGAGAAGCTGTGGATGCAGGCAGTGTTCAAGGTCAGGCTGAATGGGGCTCTGAGCAACATGGTTTAGTGCAAGATGTCCCTGCCCACAGCAGGAGCATTAGAATAAGATGATTTTTAAGGTCCCTTCCAACTCAAGCCATTTAATGATACTATGATTTTGCTTTTTTTGGCTAGAATACTTACCTAATTGACAAGTAAATTCAATAAACTCTGAAGTATTTAACTTGGTAGTATTTGGGTCAATAACAGCAGCAACCCCACTCAATAAAAGCAGCAGTAAAGTTAAAAGCAGGACAGGTACAAGCAACCTCAGAAATTAGGTATCTTTTGAAGTTTTCATATAGTCTTTTTGAATACTGTAGCTATCTCCATTACTAGACTTGAGCACCACAGATCACAAAGAACTAAGGGAATTCAAAGGAATAAAAGTAACTTAGGATGAAAGAAAGTTGAAAAGAATAAATCAGCATGCATGGAATAATAGGCTGAAGATGATGTATAGATATGGAACTTCCAATCCAATAACTCTTCTGAATCAGATGCAAATATAATTCACGTAAGTATTAAATGAACTGCAAGGACTGACCTTTCTTACCACACCTTCCATTCAGCTCACTTTACTGCAGATACCAGTCTGAGAATCTCCTTTCATCTCTGGATCTCTCCCTCCCTCCTTTCTCCCCTCCTGTACACAACCCCCACCCCAGAAAACTGTTACTGAATCAAGGTATGCTTGTCCCTTTTTTTCCAACATTTTGTAGTCTGTAAGCAGCCATTGTGCTTTCAAAACTAATCTTCTTTCTATTTATATATCAATAAAAGAAAGCCTAGACTGCAGCATTTCACTAAACAACTTCAGGGATTTGAAAAGAAAACAAGCCTATTTCACTTGTCAAGATTCAAATGTCAAGATTCAATTCACCCTGCCATGTTATTCAGCACACACAAAGAAGGGATAAAATATATCCTAAAGTGTCGTGAGCAACTACCAATCAAAAAATGTCACATTTAGGTAGAGAGCTATTGATAAACCTGGGGGAAGAACAGGAAGAAGTGGGTACTAATGACAACAATTATACACATACACACCCCTGAGGGGCAGGAAAAAAGCGATAATTAAGACTGTAATCTGTGTATCTACAATAACTATGAACTGACACTAAAGCAAGGGAAATGAGTTTGCTATTGTCTCTGTTAGCATCCACAATACAGTGATAGCATTTGCCTGTGTTCTGTTCCTACAAAAATAGCAATGGCAGTTGAAGTAAGTGGAGAGACTGTTTGAAGATTTTTCAAGTTTTTTTTTTTCCCCTTTTTTCTTCTATCTTGGAAGAGTGCCTCTATTCTAAGGAGGTGATTGCAAAATAATCTAAGGAGGACACTTTCAACTTCAACACCAGCCACAAGAATTCCTCCGTGTCTTTTTTCTGCCATTTTCATGACAGTATATTTACTAAGAATGAATTCACAGACATAAGCCAAGAAATAATAAATCACTCCTATGTATATAATGAAGATTGGTCTTTAAAGCATAATTTTGAACAGTCTGCAAGGAGCTAAACATTGGAGAAATGCCTTTCAGCTATTAAAGGTATGCTCTATATAATTTGCAATATTTAATTAGTTGCTTATTTGTCACATAAAAAATGCTAGCAAAAACCTCTGCTGTTTTAATGCAAAGATATTTTGATCACACAACATGTTTTCAGTACACATATACTGTACAACTCAGTGATTTATTCTATTCTTGTTTGCATTGTGTTGTAATGATTCCAAGCAGTTCAAAGGAGTAATCTAAATACTGCAAAGCACATAGAGATTCACGATTATTTTCTGCTGTCAAAATATCTACCTTTAACTTAGCTTTAGATTAGCACAAGACTGTACATACAGGAGAAACAGGAGAGACTATCTGGAGGAAGACTGCATGTCAGCTAAATAAACAAAGATGGAATCAGAGCAACTTGCTTCTATGAACCAGTTATGCCTTCTCCTCATCACTGTGAAACCTTCATGTCTGAGTGACGATCCAGGACTGCAGGAACAGTGATTATAACCTCTAAGAACCCACATATCAAAGGACAACACTGACAACCAGAATGCCATGCCACCTCTTGGTCTCCTAGACAGCAATTACTATGCATACTGTGCATGCTAAAAGGCATTCTCTATGAGATTGCCTTTTTCTACTATTAAACTCCACCATCTCCTCCCCAGTACTACAGTCCCCACTTCATCCTCATTTCTCTGTCCTCCAGGAATTTATAATGCTTGCTACCCATCAGTAAACTTCATTAGCACAATTCTGGGTCTTTCTGTGACACAATAAATAATGGCTGATGAGTCTTTAGAGCAATACTTAGGAAGCTTCTATGTCAAAAAAAGGGTTTTGCCACTAATATAACTAATCATTGCCATCTCTCCTTTGACCACTTTGTGTGATTCCATTTCTGTAATAATTGCCATCCTGCCCAGTTCAAATGGTACTGCACCTGTTGTCTTACTGAATACCAGACAGACTGACCAATTACATTCCTAGAAGAAGATGTGTAGGAGATCATTTATACTATTACATAAAAAATTCCTATTAATTTAGCATGACCAGATTTGGAAAATCTACTTTCATATGATTTACCTTTAATTTCTTTTTCAATTAATTTTAATTAAAAAATGCTCTAAGGTCTTTAATAAAAGTAGGATTATCTAAGACAACAGTTGCCCATGGGGTTTTTTTCTTGAAGACAGGGGCTACATTCAGTATTTTCCACTCACACGCAACCATTCTGATTCAATAACTCTATTAAAAGCTTTTGCCAGTGGACCTGTCATTCCATCTGACACTTCTTTTGGAATTTGAGAAGGTGCATCATTTGATTCCTCCAGCTTGGGACTCTTGAATTTTGCTTCCACCATGCAGTGGTAATTTCCATTTAAAAATTAATTTTCTCTATTTTACTTTATTTTATTTATATGTTAATTTCCATACCTTCATTCATGGCAGTCATTCTTCCCACAGTCATTTATCCCCAAGTTAACCACGATCATAAGATATAAACATAGCCTTTGTTCAAGGAACTCTTTTCAGCATGGAGACCAGGAAGAAATAGCATAAGAAAGATAAATCATGCATGCAGAACAGATATTATGTTGTATGGCTCAAATGATTATACTCACATCTTTGATGATTTGCTTGGTGAGTTATGTAATAATTGAACCTTATGGTAATAACCTTAATTCACAGCTAAAAGAAATTATTTTTGAAGAATACTAATTGTGCTCATTTTGTGGTATCAATCATCCCTATGCCTGAGTTTTTACTGATTTTACATCAGTGCTGGTGCTCTGATATAAAATATCACGCTGCTCTGTTCCAGAGAGACACAGAAAGTCTGACTTGTCCCAGGACATGCAGGAAAGGTTTTAACAAAGGCAGAAATTTTAACACAGCCTTGGGATACAATTTGAAAGTAAGTCTTCCTTCTTATTCTATGTCCTGTCATTTAATATGAAGTTACACGCTTACTTTAGTATCAAGAATTTCTGGTCATAGCTGAAAGCACACTTAACAAAGAAGTAAAAAACCTTTGTATATTATTTATCATCAGATTATTATAATACATCAATAAGATGCAGCCTTAAAGAAGGAAATTCAGTTCCTGACTGTAACAGGACAGACAGTTCTAGAGACAGAGAAGCATTAATGTCAGAATTGTCAGCGTACAAAGCACTGGCAATAGCTTATCTAGACTTTCCAGATTGAAAAAAAAAAACAACCCAAAACTCTCTTGAACTGGATTAGATACAAAGAAGGAGTTCTGGGTTATCCAGAGCAGAGGCCTTTTTTAACAGAGGAGAATTTTCAGAGAGCTCATGTGAGGAAATGAGTTCCCCCTAGGACATATACAGATATTACATAGGACAGACACATGAAGACCACCTATATCTAGGAAGAACTTCATGTTTTTGTCAACTAATAATGTGGAGATAAAGAGAACCATATAAATTAGAGGTCAATCTTGTCATAAAGAAAAAAAAATTCTTATGAAGTGTTTGTGCTGGAAGTAGTCAAATATGGACCAAAGTGGTCAATGTATGGACCAGACTTCAGAGCAGAGGAAGCTTCCCAGTACATATAAAATTTGAAAGCAATTTTATGACATTATTATGGAGAAAGTGATAGGATTTGATGAACCTTCTAGATTTAAGATCCTACATTCTTAGAAGTTTATCTGATGTGCTAATCAGAATACCAGGAGCAAAATTTTCATGCATGACATTGTGCACATGGTTTTCTAATGATTTATACAACTTGGCAAAGTAAGACATTCCATATCAAGATGAAAGGTGCAATCTTTCTGTACATAAAATTTTTGTGGAAGGATAAATTGTATATTTTTCTGTTGGAATTTCAGTGGGAACCACTATTTGGGTATTAAATAACCATGCAAATTTGGTGCATTTTAACGAAGTTTTTACACTATTACAAGTTATTTTCTCGATAAATCAAGAAAAAGCCACCCAACATGGGCCAAAACTTGATAGTACATTACTAATAAAGAGGCAGTCAACAAAAGTAGAAAGAAGGCAGAACATAGATAACATGTTAAACCTTTAGCTTGTGACTTAGCTTTTACTCATCATCAACAATTTTTGCAACTGAATTAAACTGAAAGTAAAAGAACCTAAAGGAAAAGTGTTTGGGTTACGTGGAGCTGCCCATCCTGGTTAGGTGGAGGAGCTTTACAAAACAAGGGCAGATGCTACCTGCTCACTCTATACTTCCCTTGTCTGATTTATTCCAAACAGAAGACTTGTAGTAAGAAGGTAGTGAGTACGACTCTCTGTGACAGATTTCAGCAGAAACATGTCTGATCTTCAGACAGATGTGAGTGCCCAAGACAGTAGCAGACATAAACAAGGTATGAGTTAGGCAATGCTGATCACACTTAAGGTTCAAATTCAGTTCCATTTGCTGCACAAGGATGTAATTTAATGTGGTACATCAAGGGACATGTTATGAACCCCTGCATCTCACAAATGCCTTGTCTGAAAGGTCAGGAAAACAATCTCTATTTTTAGAATGGATCATACTGTATCATACTAGAATGTGATCTGTGTATTATTAGTTTTTAAAAAAAGGTGCATATTAGGCTGAGAATTGCATATTTACAATCATCACTGATTTATTACTGAGAGTTACCCACACTCTGCTGCCTGAGATAGAGTGTGAAGGGAGGTTGCTGATTTAGTAATACTGTAAAAAGGAAACCCAAGACTGAATCCAGCTGTATCTGAACAAGAATGTGCTTCCTAAGCTGAAGCTTTGGTGTTTGGTCTTACTTCTAGAGTTTTGTGCCTGTATTAAAGAGCTAAAGTGGATTTGGGATGCATACAAAGATGTGATTTAGGCCTTCCATGACTAAGCTGGCTATTTTTTCACAGGAATCAAGGAGAAAGTTCCCTTCTTACTCCTCAGGAGCAGAATGAGAGGATATTAGAAGCAGAACAGAATTGTATTTCCACTGCCTTTGCAGTGGACAAAGATAATCTGAGCTAAGGCTGGTTGTAAATGCTTTACTTCTGAAATACTTAATATAAAACAGTTGGATCAATAAATTTTGGATGTGTTTTTCTGCTTTCACAGTGGAAAACTAACATAAAATTGACTTAACTGGGTAGTTAAGTCCAGTTAACAGCTAGTTTGAATCTCCAAAGCATCACAAAGCAGTTGGAGTGTACTACTGAATCTGGCATTTGCAGTTTTATTTTGTCTTTAATAGCAACATGCTAATGAGGTTCTCCTATGCCTAAAGTATATTTGTTTTTAACATCAAGTCTGTCTTGAAGTATTTTGGGATAAATTTATGATGTTGAATTGGATTTTGTGATTTAAAAAAATCCAATTAACAAATAAAATTCGTTTTCTCCTATGAAGCCCTTTTTCCCCCCAATAAAATCACACAGTTCATATTTTATATAGTTAATATGTACACATGGTATCTTAGTTTTTCAATTTTTTTTCCCCCACCTCTTCCCACCAATGGCAGGAGCAAGCAGCTATTTTTTCCAGATGTTGCAATTTAATGCTGAAGAATATATCAAGTGCTGGATTATGAAGTCTAGTGATTCAGATATAAAATGGAAAATGGTTTCTCAAATGTATAATTAAGAGATGGTAAAAAATAACCCTTAATAGAGGATATATTTTAAAATTTGCCTGAGTTATGTACTTTATTTTAAATAGGGCAGTTTTTAAAGGTCAGTGAATGTTGGTCTTTAATAGGATTATAGCAACAGGGGGCAAATTGCAGAGGCAGGTCAAGATGCAGGAAATCTGCAGGACTGTCTGGATGATGGACCCTGAAAACATCTTGTGAGATGTCTGCTTACATAATGTATTGCCATGCAAGGGTCATTTGCAAATTAAAAGCATGAAAATGCTGATGCTACTCAAAACTGTATTAGCAGAACCACAAGACTGCATGTGGCCCAATTAATCTTGTGAACTTGGCATTAACATATTACTAGATCACAATGTAGATTACACATTTATGGGCATATCAACATCCAATGCTGAGTAAAGTATGCCCTGGAGGACCTCTGAGTGTAATTTTCTTCTTCAAATAAAAACAAAGGTTTCAGAGCAATGGCCAGTAGCACCTTCAGGCTCAACAAGAAATACTGTGATCATATTACTTCCAGTTGCCACAAATAGCTGCTTCAAAATTCTAACTCCAGTTTCAAATTAAACCTATGATTACAACAATTGAAAAAGAGAATCTGTCTAGAAGGAATTATTCACGACATTTGGAATTTAACATTTACCATGTACACATGATGGGGTGCTGTTGATCACTGAAGGAAAGCATACCCATATATCCATATGCTATTTAAATGGTCTTTACGTTCCAAATTAAACAAACAATAATGACATCCTGAATTCCATGGCCGAGTCCTGTGATTTCTAACACTGCCTGTAAGATTGGTACTGCCTAATATTACTTTCCAACTTTACTGTTGATTAGTGAAATACTGAACAGATGGGTAACTATCAAATCAAAGGCTGAGAAGGAACACAATGTATGAGTCTGGGATCTCAGATCATGCTTGGTATAATCTTGATATAATACTCTTAATATACCTCAATGCAAAGATACATTAACTCTTTCTTGCTCTAAAGTGATTATCACTCTTTTTTTTCACTATTTTTTGAATCAAAGAGCCTCTGGGCACAACATAACTGCTTTGGGAGTGGGTCACTGAAAAGCAGACATTCAGACCTCCCTGACCAGTTTCCAGGTCCACAGCCACAAAAGGCTCCAAGATCTGCAATGATGAACATGATGAACACACCACTTGCTCTGTATGCACATCCATACATCTGTATGCAGATGTATACATGGACTTACTGCATGGGCAACAATCATGCTCAGTGTTTATAGAAACCTTCAGGCAGTCCAATGACCCGTGAGACAGACTGGCCAGTGTCAGAGAGTCTGACATAATTTAGAGCATGGAAATTTTGTCTTGTCCTTAGTCCAGTTTAGCTCTAGAAGACCACAGAGTATCTATGATGCTCTTCCATCTAGAACTGATAACAATTACAGATAAAACAGGAGACTTGGAAACAATTTTAGGGTCCTCTCTTCTTGTGCAGATCTTGAAACTATACTGAATTGCACCAATATAATTCCTTTCACTCTTTGTGAAAACAGGTTTCATGGAAAAGGAACATGGAAAGATCTGGGTCAGGAGTCCCATAGTATATGCTCCTTCAAATCAGCTAGCATGGTTCATTCTGGAGGAGAGCTCAGACTCAGGATACATCCAGTCCAGAGCTATGGGGATGAAAAGATGTTCTTTCCATTGCACTTTCACAAGAGCTTCCTTGAACACATACAGAGGACTTGCTGAATAACTGCAACACAACTGATAAGATTTTTCACATTTCATTTAGTGAAAAAGCTCCATGTAACTCAGCTGTAAACTGATGACACAGACTCATCATCTAATAAAAAAAACCAGAGGAAGTAAAGGTTAAAGGTACTGTTCGGGAGGGATAAGTTTCAAAATAATTTTTGAAAGGTCATTTGGAAGGACAAAAAGTTGCTGAGGTTACTTCCTACTTTATTTCTAAATATCTTAGGATGTTCTGCTTACAGAATACATATCACAGCTGCTCCTATCTTTTGTCAGAATGATTTACTGTGCCAGATTCCAAACACCTGTGATTGCTCTATCAAATGCATTTCTGAATATAACAGGACATTTTGCTAGAATGGATCCAATGATTTCCATATGACGATGTGATGTGGGGATAAGTGTCATCAGACCAGCTGTCCTCACAAGGTTTCTTCCACCTTAAATTATTCTGTAAGCCTGTATCTGCTTACCTACTGATACTTCTAAAGCCCAGAACAGCCTGAACTTATCAAAGAAATGGCTACAAGTAAACCAAGAATTATAAAAAGGCTTATCATGAGTTTCACTGCTCCTCTCTAGAGGTCTGAATATATGGTAGGAATTGGTACATAGCTGATACTTCAGACATGGGGGAGAAAAAGAACTCAGAAAAAAAATTCCCTGTAAGCTACAAAAAAATGCCTATGCCATTTTCAGACTGAGCAGACAATGAACAATTCCTCTGCTGCAATCACAGCAAAGAAACAATTGCTACTTTAGCAATAAATAATAATATTTAGCAATAAATAATATTGCTCCTTTAGCAATAAATAATTGCTTATTTAGACCATTGCTACTTTAGAGAAGTCAAGGTATTCCTGTTCACAAAGCAGTTGATGTATATTGTTTCCATCATATTGTGTCCTTGTAATTCATAACAGAACAGACAAAGAGCATTCTATTTTTTGCTTTCTTACTTCCTAATGGGACAGGTGTTAACTGTGGCATTACATAAGTTATGAAACATTATATATTTGTTTTGGATTTCTCTTTTTTTTGCTGTACATCTGCTGACATTCAACTCCATTATTAAAAATTCAGTTTATACTTGGCTGGCATAAAAAATATGAACATATTTGATGTGAAAATACCATTTACACAACTGATCTTCAAATAATTAACTGTTTTCCAAGCAACAGAAAAAATAATCTCTGTGAAAACACACTGCAGCTTTGCTGTATCACCAAGTGTTGTGAATATCTCCAAAATGAGGGGTTTAGCAAACAAAAAGGAAAAAGACTGAGGACTAAGTCTAGCTGAAAGATGAGATACAGCCACCTGACTTTAGAAATAGCCTATTAACTGCCAACTGTATAATGAGTAAATATCAGGTGAACGTGAACTTGCTGACAGTTACGGAGAAAAAAACAGTTGTGTCAAAATAAACGGGTACTACAGAACTGACATGGTAGGCTGCTTTTCTTAATAAGTTGTGCTGGCTGGATTTATCTTTTCTGCAATTTACCAGGTCTCTTCAGAAAGATGGTCTGTTTCTTTGCTAAAAGTTACCTAGCAAATAGTTGCCTGAATGTGAGGTTCATCTGCAGCTCTGGTTTATCTTAGATCTGTTTGGCGTAACTGCATATGAGAGAGTAATCATTAGGTGCCTGAAACAGTGCTGCATCTATCTGAATGGAGCAAAAGGGAAGAACCTTCCTTAAGAAAGCGAGGTACAGTACTGATAGTCAAGAATTCTCTGTTCTTGGAGTCAATGCTCTTATATTTGGATGAAAGTTGACCCTTGAATAAACTACACTATGTGCAAGCCACACATACGTGAAAAAAAGAACACCTGATGGCTGAGGGACACATTCAGCTCTAGTATTTTTTTCTTTTTTAATGTGAAAAACAGACTAAGATACAGAATTCCGCTTCTAATTTTGCTTCTAATATTTTTTGTGAAACACTATTCTTTTAAAAATTGTTCATGGAATTTCTTCCTGAGATGCAGCTTTCTATACTGCTGCATCAACTCTACTTCTGGAAGCTCATTCATCTATCACACCTTTAACCTTGTTATCACATGTAACCAAGTAAAGGTAAGAAAAATGCATTTTCTGAAGATGAACGTTATCTTCAACTCCAGGACCACTGAAAGACTCAAAGTACAGTGCTCTTTCCTTTTCTTATGGCTGCAACATCATTTTCTTGGGAACTACTCATCCTTCTTGCTCCTTGTAAACTCATTTAACACCTGAAAATGCCACAAGATTACGGTTTTTTACCATTATTTTTCCATGTTGACGTGAAAATGCCATTTCCTTTAACATTGTTGCCAAGAATGAAAAAAGATTTCGAGGCCTGGTTCAGTATAGAGTATCAGTATTCACATGCACATTTCTGGCAGAATTTGCTGCAAAATTATGGGTTGGTTTAATGCTATGGAATAGAAAAATGGCAGCTGCTGCTGCTACAATAAAGGGTAGCAAAAATTCCAGCTGTGGATATGCAATCCCTCTTTCAGTGTAATACAAGAAATGATATTTCCTATGACTAAATGCAATGTGCAACTTTGGCTTGTTTCTCTCTAATCTCGTGTTTTCAGCTACTTAACTTTCTTCAGGACTGAAAAAAACAGATGCTCAATGCACCACTCCCACAAACAAAAGTATCCATGCAATAATTAATGAAAGCTGTGTAATTTCTTTTTTCTGTTTGTGAATCAACCCATAATTTCAATCTCTTCTGATTTCTGTATAAACATTTATTTTTAGCTTCAGAGATGAAAAGCTGACTGGCTTGGTAAAGAGACATTCAAAAGAAATAAGGCATAGGAAAATTTAATAGCTATTAGATATAAGCATAAAAATGCCATCTGTATATAAACTCCAAGCAGCATATAAGAAGAAAAAAAAAAAAAAAAGCTGACATGTTTGAATTGTCTGTATGTCACTGGTAAATTAGCTACTGTAGGAATTTTCCAGTACTAGTAATAAAAGATATGACACTGTCTTATCGTGGAGCTGATAGATGGTGAAAGAAACATAACACAGTCCTGGCCCATTAGATTTGCAAAGACAGAATTTAATAACAGAATGTCTTGTTGCATTATGTTACAGACTTAACCACCAAAAACTGCAACTTCAAATCTGGACCATCCTGAAGCTTCTGTGGACCTCTGCCACCTCCTTCTTCAAAGCTTTTTATACCGTTTATGGAGAAAGAGTAAGTTACATTATCACAACAAACCACAACAGGTGACAGGTCTCAAGTTCCTGCTGTAGCCATCTCCACTTCAGCAATACTAGAATGGTGCCATGTGGTACCAGCTAATTATTTTTCAGGTTGAATGGATACGTGTAGATGTTAGGCTGTAAGAGAAATTTGCCAGCAGCTGAGGCACTGTCAGATGAATGCTTTTCCTTCTACTGAAAGTGCTACCTCTGTCTCACAGGTATTTTCCTTCACTGTTTTGCCTCCTGGGATGTTTCCTCAGCTATTCCTTCTGAGGGCACATTTGTTCCTTGATGAAGCATATAGCTGTGTCCCAGCTTATGGCTAAACTGAGGAAACCAGGATTGCTCATTTGTCCCAGCAGACTGGTGCATACTTCATCCTGGCTCTCAGGTGAAACTGAGAATGATTACCCCAATGTCCAGAGCATTTGGAATCCAAATTAACCAGCATACCCAAAAAACTAGTGCATATGTTGTCCATCTGTCTTGCAGTGGAGCTCCTGCAAGAAGGACTTAGTGGCCAAGGATGTGCTGGTCTTGCAGGAAAGCAGCAGAACGTGAGTGGGATGATACTGCCCATTTGTTGCTAGCAGTTCACAGTCATTTATCTCAAGTCTTACTATCTGGTGTTCACGTGCTGCTTCAGCTGTCTCCTGTAGCAGAGATATGGAGCTGTAACTGCCTCACCTCCTGAGACTTGTTACAAGCAGAATGAAACCCTGAGGCACCGTAGCACCAGCTTCCAAATTTTCTTCTCAAAAAGTTTTGCTGAGTTACAAAACACCATGTGAAGAGCTAAATTGCTCACTTTTTGAAGTTCATCCATGCAGAGATACTAATACAAAAGGAGGGCGAAAGCTTGTTTGAAGATGAGGTCATAGCAAGCCATGAGCTCTTCTGCAGTGAAGTTTTATAGCTTGTTACATCATCTTAAACCCATAAAAAGCCTACTTCAGGACAAGAGAGTGAATATCACTCATACTGTATTACTTCCACAATAGTCTGTACTAATGATGTTATTAGAGAAAAACACAGGACTACATCAGCATCCTTAATTTTGAAAGCTTGTATACGTGGATTATCAAAATGTTGGCAACTAGATGTTAGTAAGACTTCATCCAAAAAAAGTCTCAAAGTGTCTTCTTCAAAGCTTGATAAAAAGCCACACCTCAAAAATCAACAAACGGAAAAGACTCCAAGGAGGCACTTGTTTACTAAGTATTGGGACAAAAACCAGAGGAAGTTCATAGTGCAGAGCACATGTACACGTACATTTAGAGAGCTTCAGATTACAGCTTGCATAGAGGGACAGAGGTATGAAATACCTGATACCAGTACTCTGGCACTTCACTTTCCTTCACTTCACATTTTCAAATGATATAAAAATAGACTTGCATTACTTTGACAGGACCAAGGTTCTTCAGTTTTGATCTACATACAACGACATTAATAATAGATTAAGGGCTGCTATCAAAGCATGATCACATGCTCCAGAAGGAAGAAACTACAAAGTATAGCTGTCGAATCACTCTCACTAGCTAAAGCAAGGGCAAACTAACTGCATCTGAACTTCTAGGACATTTGCTGGTCTATTCAACCTCTCTTTAACATTTCATTCCTGACTTGCATGCACATGACACAAACTAGCATTCTCCTTCTTACTGACCTTGGACAGATAAGGAAAGCAAAGACTTTTTTCTGTAAAGATGACAGTATCATAGTAGGACATAACTCAATAAAAGAAGCGCCTGCAGAGAGCAGGAGAAACTGTGACATTAATATTTTGTTAGTTGATACTGAAGAAGTAACATGTGACAGGTTTAGTTAGTATCTCAATTCAGTTTCTCAAAGATTACTCAAAACTGAGGGGATGGTATCACTTCAAAGTGCAAAAACTAGAAGCAATCATTTAACGACTTATTGTTTCCTTGCTAACTATGCTGCTATCTTAAATATGCAAACTAGTCTGTTTAACCTGATTTTCAAAAACAGCTGTTTTGATTTAATTTCTGATAAGCATCCAAAAGCAAAACAAGCTACAAAAAAAAAAAAGACAGTCCTTCACTGTCTTTCCTTCTGTCAGAGTTCACTGTAAAGTCTGCAATGTGGACATTTCTCAACACCAAAGAGAAACCAAGCGCACAGAACCTCGTAAAATTGCAACAAATAGCTGAAATTTGCATGGAGATCCCCTCTGTCACAGACATGATCTGCATGAATATTTACAGAGAAACATAGAATTGTGAAGGCTGGGAAAGACCTCTAAGATCATCAAGTCCAATGGCAAAATCCTTGATCACAGGTACTCTGGAGGGCAGTGAGATATGGGCAAGATGAAGACAGGCCAAAATAAATCTGAACTTTTGGTGACTCATCAGCAATCATGAAACAGGACAGTGAGCTTTCCTGCTAAGTTTTGTTCCTGGTTAGCTACTCCAATATATACACTTTTCTTGGCTCTCAGATGATGCAAGAAAAGTATTTCCTTCAAAGGAAATTCACAAGTACCAAAGTAACATCAAATGACTCTTGATAGTGTATTACAACTTCTTGGACTACTGCAATTTCTTACCCATATTAAAAAACCTTGAAAAAGAGAACTGATTGGAGTATAAAGGTCTAAATTTTCCATGAGTAGAAAAATACAAGAGATATATTATGAAGATTACACCCTATAAATTAAGCCTGGATTTTCACTAGACTCTGGCAGGACACAGCAGAAGAAAAACCCATTCTCCCAGGAAAGTCTACAAAATGAAAATAAACCCAACATAAAAATAGCAGAAACATATGACCAAAATTTTAACCTGTTGTCAATATTTTTAACGCACCAGGCAATAAAGTAGTGATAGGAAACACAAGAGATTAAATTACATGGAAAACGGCACTTCTCAGATGAACCTGTTTACAACAGAAGAAAATAGTGACAAACCTGATAGAACATTAAATGGAATGAGCACTAGGACCAGAGTAGGTATTTCTTGTGGTACTAAAAAAACAGTGTGAGTCAAAAATAAAAGGAAAATAAGTTTTAATATTTGCATCCTGTATTAAGAATGTGCATTCCTTTGTAAATAATCAGAATGGCAGTTAAATGCAGATTTTGTAGCTGAAAGATGTGATTAACCAAGAGTGGCGTAACGTGGAGTGCTCGTAGTGGACAGTAACCTTTCATTTAAGATTGAGGTTAACTTCCATTTCTGAGGGTCACTAACTTAATCATACTTGCTTGAGTTAATGTTGATCTTCTATAATCATAGCAAAAAAAAAAAAGTAATGCTTGTCTGAATGGAGCTAATTTAATCATATGACCTTCTCCATCTTATTCTCCATCACCCTATGGCTATATGACTTCTTCTAACCAGACAGCAAATTACTGGACTCTAAGTGGCACAGTATGCTTAGCTAATTTACTCATACATTTCTGAAAATTATGAGATGCTAAATTAGTGCATTATACTGTTTTACTGTTTCCATACCTTTTATCAAAAGGAACTTACTATTGCAGTATCTGGGCTTTACATAATGAGATCATTTTCTTTGTTAAAAGAGTAATCCAAATGCCAAAGAGTTCAAGCAGTAAAGCTTGGATGCTGATTATTGCTACTGTGGGAAAGGCAGCTCTGCAGCCACTGGAGTGTCAAAGCAGCTACTGTCAGAGAAAACACTTTACACCTCCCTTGGCGCTTTTGCAAGGGCTACTCCTAAGAGAACATGTGTTTCTGCAAGTGTGTGTTGGTAACCCTGACTTAGCTGGTGATGTCTCCATCACTGATTTTCAGGTACTAATATTCCAGCAACTTATATATTCTGGCAGTGCTGGCTCCCTGTTTAGAAACATAAAGATCAAATCTTCTCAAATCCAAGAGATGGTAAAGGAATCATGAAGCACTTAGCCTCTCTGACTATCAGACCTCTGATAGCTCTGATACCACTGCTTTGCAGCAGTTAATAGCAATCAAAATGTAATTAATGTGGAGAATATGGTACCCGAAGAACTTTCATCAGCACTGGTAGCAGAAACCAGACTTCTTGATTCCCATGCTCCTTCCATAACCTATTTGGAAGCTTTTTTTAAAATCAATTAGATTTTTATGTCAGGAAGAAGCTTTCTGGAAAGAAGTGAACAACAGGATTTCTGAAAGGATAACTTCAAACAATTGCAAAGCTATAAACTGAATACTGGTCTGAAAAGTTCTGCAGAAGTATTAAAATTACAAAACCTCTGGAAATTGGAGGAGGGGAAATTGAAGGGCAAAGACAGACTTTCACTGACCAGCCAAGTTTTTTATCTGGCACCACAGCTCCCTCACTCCTCAGTTCATTTCTCTTATATTGAATGCCAGCAGTTATAGCAATATTTAGAAATCATCAAAACTCACTTTAATCAGCTATTAGATATAGTAACAGCAATAATATTCACGGTGACTTTATTGCCTTACCAGAACTGTATCTCTCTTTGTATTTAATAGAAAAAATGTACCACTAGGCCATGGATAATTTTCAGAAGTCAATATATAGGACAAAAGAAATGTCCCTTATGAAACAAAATGTACATTCTACCCACGTATGCCTTGCAGCATCACATATTTATATGAAACACAGTAAACCAGCTAATTTTTTACAAAACACAAGACAGTGATTTATTGGTCCTTTGTCAAGCTGCGAGAAAATCTGAAGTCTCTCAAATTTTAGTCTCACAGAGTTAGGTTTTGCAACACCCTAGCAATTCTGTCCAGTTGAATGTTGCACCTGATTCCAGGCAGAACACAACCCTCTAATCATCAGGCACAGAGAAGATGGATCCCTATTCTTTAACCTTCAATTAGCACTTAGCTACAGTACCCATGCCGAGGCCAAGATTAGCCACAAATGCTTCCAGGGGCACCGTACCCTTACTGGTAACCTCTGCACGTAGAAAATATGTATTTCACTCAGAACCAGCAAGTGGAAAAATATGTAGCAGAGAGGGTTGGACAGCATATAATTAAACTTGCTTTGCATATTAGGTGAGAGACCAAAGAAGAAGCCATCACTCTCTGTCTGCGAAGCACCTCCCAAGGCTGCTGCAGCAGAACCACAGAGCTTTGTAACACCACGTAGGTACAGGCTGCATGTGATCAGTGAAACACAGGCTTTGTGTTCTGGCAGGGCTGAGACATCCAAATACATCCAAATGTAGGACCAGATTCTGCACAGCGCTTAAGTCAATGGGAAGTGAGGGTATTCAGCACTTAAAGGAATTCACACAGCAGGCTATCAGAGCGAGCCTTGTTTTAGCTATTTTAGGCAATCAAATTTAAGTGGTTATGCTGGGTTTGTTTTACTCATTTGATGTTGACTTTATCATTCCAGGATTTAAATGCAGTGAAGCTTTCCACTGCCTAGTCAAATTACCAGATATAATATATGATATTTTCTTTAAGGATATGATTTTAGGGAGCATGCTGGTTTCATTACATTATACAGTGGGGGAAAATACATATTTGTAATCTTAAAAATCTCATCTAATACAAAGCAATCACACCCTGAACAACTAAAGCAGTATGCTTTACTGAACCTTTCAGTGCTTTTTTCATGTGTATGTCAGCATGTAAAACTGAATGAATCATCATGGACTCACGCTTACTCAAGCTATGAGTGTTTTCTGTGAACAATACTTTCAACTTCTGGAGTCTATGTCACTGAAAAGTCAACTAATAGTGATGCTTAGCAATTAATTTATTTCAGGTATGCTGTAAGAACCATAATCAGCCATAAATCCTTTTGCCCTATTTGCATTTGCTGAATTTGCCTTAATTATACTGTTGCCTAATTATGAAGCTCAGTCTAGAGGGGAACTCGCAAGAAGCAATGATGCAGAAAGCAGAGGACAGTTTATTCCACTTCATGGATTTACAACTTTCTGCTACCGCAAACCATTTGGAACAGACTCTATTTGTGAGGTCATTAACATGTAAACAGTGTCACACTGAAGATGCATGGCAATGACCTACCATGCTAATGAAAAGTGATATTGAGTTTGCTAATTCAGATAAGGGTACACAGATTGCCTTTTCTCTAATGTGCAAGGGCCTGTCACAGAAATAAATGCATGGTCCTTGTTGCAATTAATTTGATTCTTGTTCTTTTAAAGCTTTACTTGTAGATTTAATTAAAGCTTTCATGCAGCACACACTTTCAGGAAGTATCTATGTTTAATGGCTTTTTCTCCTAAATTAAAGAAATGAGTGAAGGTTAAGATTCAAAGAAGAACAAGAGAGCATAAAATGAAAAGCTGTGCTTAATACAGTAAGCATTACCTTGTTTTGACATAAGCAAATATGCAGTATTTATATACATTTCTAAAATTAGTGTTATATTGCAGCTTTCATGGTGAAATAATTTTCAATTGCTTAAGATAATTTTTAAGATTTTTGAATATAAAATATTGCACACTATGTTTCAATCTGGAGATAAATATTTTAAAGGCCTAAATCAGTTTTTAGATAAGAAAAAAAGAAACAAATAAAATCAGTGTATAGTTTTCCCAGGAAACTAAAGAAACAATCCCCAATGCAAAAATCCCCAAAGAAAATGCAGAGCACAGAGAATGAAAATAAGGCAATCCTAAAGAAATATTTTTCAGGGCATGACAGACATTACCGTATCTGGGGCAGGGGTAAAGGAAAAGGGGATAAAGAATAGGAGTAGTAAGTGAAAGGAGGAGCAGAGTAAGAAGAGAAACAGATGAAAAAGTAAATGGCCAGGAGAACAAGGAAGCAGGCTTAAGAGCTGGGCACATTACTGGACAGAGGTCTGGACAAGACACTTCCATGAATACTCAGTACTACTCCCTCAGAATAGGTTTAAGATGCTTTGCATTCCATCGAAAGTTGAAACTGCATTTACCTGTTAATAAAAATATATGCTTTCTGTTCTTGCTGGGAGCACATTATTATCAATATGCAACCAATGAATTATGTTCTCTAATTTATTTTTTTAGAGCACAGAGTAGGTAATCCTTTTGGTTTACTAACACTCTTATAGGTTTCTCTTCTTTTGTTAGTTTAAATTATCTTATATAACCTTAATCGTATTAAAGTGCAGACATGGTTCCTCCCCATGTAGGTAAGCAGAAAGGAAAGTCCTTCTGCAAGGAACACCTGGATATTACAGCTAAGGAACAGAGCTGTAATCTACCATGTATCAGAAACATGACAATCTGACCTGAAAAAAATCAGTAAACACAAAGCATGCAGTATTTCATCTGCTTTCAAAAATACACTGTAAGCCATGAACTTAATTGATCAGAAGTGACCTTTCCACTGACAACTGCCAAGCAGGACCATAAATAGCAAAATACAAGCCTTTATACCTAAAATGTAAACAAAAACTATGTAGCTGCAGCAAATATTGTAAATTGCATTGTTATACTCAATAAGAATGTGTTGATGAAATCCATACCTGAAGGTTTTATTTTGGACTACTGACATCAACACAAGAGGAAGGAACACTATCACTTTGAAATAGGAGGTGCAGAGGGGCATAATTGCTCTGAAACAGCTGATTCTCTCATTCCTGTTCAACTGTGAAATGCACAGGTTGGCAAATGTTTTCCTTTGCCTTTCCTTCAGACAAGACATGTCTCTGGTAGCTCCAACCTTTGTTTTCATGATCAGAGGAATCATGGAATGGGAATGAGGGAGAGAAGCTACCTCCCTCTGCATGTGAACCGAGTATAATCAAGACACCACCAGACATTTGGTTCAAAATCTCACCAGGAGATCTCAGTTTAAACGCAGAAACAGCCCTGAGCTACAGCCACTAAAAAGAAAAATAAACGTGCGTCTTTATGTTCACCAGCTCAGTACTCACAGGAGCAGATATTTCATAGCACAAGCCCTACAACACTCTGCTCTGCTCAAACTACTGCTTCTTTTTATTTGGATCACTGTGTCTGGTTGGCACAGGAACTGACAGAATTGGGCAAGACTTTCTTGACAGTCTTAGAGATTTTTCTCAGTAGCATACACTAAATGTTACAGTCCAATAATAATAGCAGTAATAACAAATCCTTTCTTGCACATCTGTAAATGAAATGGAGTCATGATTCTAACATGTTAAGATAAATCTCATAAAAGATAGATACTTTTGCAACAGGGTGTCTGGAGCTGAAGAAATGCCAGGCAGGCTTTGCTAGATATGCAAGCACACAGCACAGTCCATTCCTCTGGTTCCTTGCTTGATGAGTTTTTGTGGTGTTCAGTTTCAAAGCTGATGCAGCCTTCCCAGCTACACTTTACAAGTGCAATATTGCCCTGAAATTAGGAAGGACCCTGGTCAGATGGAATCCTTGCATAGACTCTCAAGCGGAAACAGAATGTGAGAGTCATCAGGAGTAGCAGAAGAAAGCACCTAAGATATGGTTCCTTATTCTCTCATGCCAGAAATATGTAATTAGTGCAGGAAATCAATGACCAAAAAAAATGACAGGAAGAAAATTTGGAAATTAATAATGATTTTGGTGATCTAGACATCACAGAAAGCAAACAGGCACTGTTCTTTCCTTTGGGCACCTGTCAGTCTACTCTTCAAGGGAGCTCAAGGTGTACTTCAGGTAAGAAAGGAAATGTAAAGGTAAAAGTAAGAAAAGAAGCCAAGACTAGAACATTTTCCTTGTGAATTTAACACTCAAAGAGTGATGGATGCTGCCTTGAGGTGGATCATCATTAACCTGGCCATAACCCCTGCAGATAGGCTCAAGAAATATACTTCAGGTGAAGCATCTCCCAGGGGATTCAGCGATAGAGAACAGATTTCAGATAACAAGCTATACCAAAAAAATATCACTCAGTAGAAGCTATCACAATACTAATGACTGCAACACCTCAGTGCCCTGTGCTGGCATCACTCAACAGACATCAACATCTTGTTAGAGCTATTCTTATCTGCACCACGGAAGTGACTAAGCCTGTGGCTTACTGGAGCTACAAAGTCTTAGGGTTAGATTCACTGTATGATTTCTTCTACCCCTTTTTCTTTAAGCATTTTTCTTCTGCTTGTCCTCTTGAGACCAGGAGAAATACAATGCATCCTTCACCTTATTCCCTGTAGTCCCATTTTTTGCAGACATATTCTGTCAATCAGTTCAATATTTCATAATGCCATTTTGAAAACTAACACTTCAATCTTTTAGCAAAAATACAGGCCAACATAAATTATGAAGTGAGTTTTGGTCTTAAACGCAGCATAAATTCTCTACTTTCTGTTAACACATTTACAATCACATAAACTGTAATGGCAGGTTTGGCTTTTAGAGAAACTAAGATTCCAACACCATTATTCCCTTGTAAAATAAATACTAAAATATGAAACTCATTTTCCTATTTGTGTATTTACAATGGAAGTATTTAAATTAATTTTTGAGGTATCTGTGTACATAGAAACGCAATTTCACAGTAAAAACCACATAAACAACACCTTTTTTTTCCTGAGAGAAAAGTCTGAAACAAAGTGAATGAAAATTATTCACCTTTTACTGTCTTTGAAAGTATAATTCAACAATGATGGCTGATAATGGCAAAATCTCAGTTCCGAGAATGACTGCTGTTGACAGAAAGCATGATTGATTTGGGAACAAAATTTTTAAGAAAACTAAAATCCAGTGTCAACAGGCAAATTAAAAATTGATTCAATACACGGTTTTATAGAGAAGACAGGCTGCTCTGGTAACAGTACCTCAATAAGAGCCACATGGGATGGTAACACAAATACTCAGATACAATGGTAAGTTCTTACATACACTTAGCTGTCACTATCATCTCTTTCTCTCCCAAGTGCATGTATCGTGTCTCAGTGTTATACATAAAAAAGACAGGCTTTCAGGCTTATCCTACAGGAGTATATGGATCCACAATTTCTAAATGCAATCTCAGTATTCAATTCAAATCCCATGTATTACTTTAGAAAACAACACAAAGCTTTTAACATCATGGAAAGAACAGAGATGTCTCTCTAGGGTGCATAAGTATTTATTTTTTCTACAGTTACATACATTGTTTCCCTCATGAAATGTCTGGTAGCTTCACCAAACAAATAGTGTCCCCTCTAAGGACAGAAAAATCTCCAAACCTCAGCTCATCTGCACTTTTATTGCTTGACACTAATGGATAGTAATTACAGATAGTAATTTGTGTCGTGGTTTAGGAATGGCATTCTCCAGTTTAGTGTTCCCACTGAAACCACTCCAAATCAAAGAGACATTCCTTCACTCCCAGCTCCCCACTCTCTCCCCCTGGGGTGGTCAGGAGAGCAGAAATGGAGGCACAAAAGGTAAAGGTTGAGATAAGAACAATTTACTGGAAACAGCAATGAGATAAGAAAACAAACAATAACAGCAACAATACTAATGACAGAGGGTACAAGAAAGAGGAAACAGAGACATGCCCCTGAAAACACTGGCAGCTCCCTAATACACTTCAGAAAGAGACAATAAAATAAAAAAAAAATACAGTGTGTTAATGTTTATTTACATTTTTTTCTACAGTGAAATGGAAATGTAAGCCTTGGCTATAAAGCAATACAATCAGATCCAAAAGAATCAGAAAATACAAGGAACCAGTGTAAGAAATAACGACTTTAGATAGATTAAAAAAATATGTCATGTATTTTAATTAAAAATAAAATCCCAATTCTGACCCTGTTTGCTATCTGTGCATGAAAACTAGATATTGCGTATCTGTACACAAAGCATACAGCACATAGCACAAAAAATGTGTTTTTAGTAATGGTGATTTAGTAGAACACCCTCTTTGCCTTATTTTGGACACTAAATATTATCCAAAGATTTCAGTATGTCGGCATTGTAGACTTTGCAACATTCAACAAAACTCCTGGGATATTCCCATATCATTTAAGTCTAGCTTACAAGACAATTACAGAAATCCACCCATATTTTTGGTTACAGGATTCTACGATACAAGCCTATGTAACTCTGAATATTTAAAGATGCAGAAGAGATCACAGGTGTAGTCTAACAGATCAAACAGCTCAAATACATTCGTGTTTTTCTGTTCAATCTCTCCTCCACCTACAAGATACAAACACAATCTTGTTTCTGGTTCTAGGAGCAGCTACAGATGAGAAAACAGGACTGTTTCTAACCTCTTTCACTATTTTTGAATTACTACAGAAGTTTTAAACGTGATGACCGCATATTCTCTGGCATTATCCAATAATCACCCTTAAGGGTTTTGACAGTACTGATTTTTTTGAGATATTATTAATTTAATTATTAGGATCATTTTGCAAATCTAACCTTGTGCTTTCTGCTCCAAGTACTAGGTCAATGGCAGTGGGACTGAGCAAACAAACTAAAAATTAAGTCTCTATACAGAGATACAGAAGCCAACACTGAGTATCTGTTAGTGAAGCAGGAGAACTAAACTGAGAACAGACTGCCAGGCTCCTGAGATCAAGCTAGATACACAAGAAAAGCATACTGCAACTGGGCCCCAACCTACCAAATTCTCGTGAAAAGCAGGATATGTTTTCATACACATTTATATGAAAAAGCTCAATGTTTGTGGAATTAGCTTTCTTGCAGGAGGAATTTTGTCCCCTGTGTCACACATCAAGTACCAGGCAATAGAACCTGTAGTCCTATACAGTCTATTACATTAATATTTTAATATAGTATTAGACTTTGGGATTGAGATTTCCATATAGACGATGCACCTGTGATGCACTTCTGTACTAGGGCACCTAACTAGATTATTAGTGCTGGGACACATAATAGCAGATTCCACACTATTAAGATCTTAACATGATTAGCACTGTATAAGAATATTTGGTAATAATTGTCTCCTATTTTCCTACTTCACCTTTCACAAGCTGAAATGACATGTGAAAAGGCACAAAAATATAATAACATTATACACCTAACTGCTGTGCAGCACTGTTGTTGCATAAGTACTTAATTTCAACCATAATCATAACATATCATTTTTATATCAAGTTCAAACTGAGGAACAGCATCAAAAGCTGCCTTCACAACTTTGCATTTTAATTTGGTGTACATCCTACTCATAGCAAAATAATGATATCTTTTATAGAAAGGAACTTAAAAAAAAAAACTACAGTCTGTAACTATCTGCCCAAGAATCTGGGGTAAATTGAACTGGCCAAACTACCAGGCAACAGCGTCTGGAGTAAAGTCTGATGGTCCAAGCACTCAGTTTGTTTTTCTGATGCTTTAATTTTCATGAAATGTAGTTGTTAGCTCTTGACAAATGATTAATGACCTCCATGGGCATAATCTTCATAAAAAATAAAATCTCAAATACAAAAAGCCAATGGTCTGCACAGTGGCTGGCACTCATTGTCACCTCAGCAACAGGCTTGCCTAACCATAATTACATAACAAAATACTAATGCACTTTTCCTTCTCCAGCCCATGGCACAGGGGTTTTGCCCATCAGAAAATGTGTCAGGAGCAAGGAGTTGTGCCAGTGCCACCTGCCATGCTGAGAACATCACTCATTGCCAGTGTAACAAATGACACCATCTCCATTCTTCTTTTTTCCCACCTGGAATCAACTGCCAAGCCAAAAGACCTGCTACAGAATTAATGAGCGCTATGAAATTTGCTCTAATCTTAAGAACAAAGGAAGTCATAGAGGACTAACTATGTCCAGACAAAAAAAAAAATCTGCTGCCTGACTGAGGTGAAAGGTAAAATTGCACCAGATGTCAGGAATGCAATAGTGGGAGGAAAGACTGGCAGAAGTACTTAGGCCCATTAGAAAGAATTCTCAATAGCAGTACTCAACTCTTTTTTCTGTAGTATCTATTGACTGGCTAACTAGTAAACACAAGATAAAATAGAAATAATTCTCTGCCAAATATGCACAGCTGTAGGTCCACCTCTGATGATTCATCAGCAGCTCTAGGCATCTGCCAATTTTTTCTTTTTAAATTTTAATTTAGGACGGATCTAGAAGTGGCAGAGATTGCAGTCTGCTAGGGAAAAGGAGCCCACAGCACACAAGGAAAGCAGCACACAAGACAATAGTAACTATTTCAGTGCATAGATGCTCACTTGGATGTTACAGCTTGCATTTACAATGACTAATCAGTAAATTTGAATATGATACTCAGTATAGAAGTGGTAAATTAGCAGTGGCAGAGTACTTGAAATTATGTTTCTCAAAATATAGAACATTTTATAATCCATACCAACTTCCTCAGCTAAAAATAAAACTGTAATGAATCCTGCATTCATCTAAGATTTCCACCAATTTCAGTGAAATTGTGTGATGCGTAAACAGGTGGGGAATTTGGTCCAAAATATTTCCTCCTACTGACTGCCAATCTTGACTGCACTTTTCAGGGCTCTCACTTTGCCAGATGGGGAACAAAACACTATGAGGTCAAAATCCCACATTTTCTTCTGGAAGAGTTAATCAAACCAATCTACAAAGTTACTGAATTTGTATCACACTAACAGAAAGATCTTTTCTTGAAGTCACTAGGAGAGTACTTCAAATAATCCTGAGATGTCCTACTCCATCCACTATTATCAGTCTCTGTGATTGCAAAACTAGGAACAAAACCTGTTTGCAAAACCTAAAGAAACCATTTCAATTCAGGCATTTTCCTTTGTCTGTGGAAAAGAGAAAAAAATATAATCCAATTTATCTAAATAATGAAACAGTGTTTCATTAAATGTTCCATTTGTTTCAATTTTGTTTTTGACTTAGCCTTGAGACATGAATCATATTAAAATATAAATTTATTTGCTTATTAAGGCAAGACCACGCTACATTTTATATTCTTTTGACATTTTGAAGAACTACATTTAAATGTTCCCAAACGGATTTTTTTTTAAAGGTGTATTTAATGGAAAATACGTCTTTTCATCTCAGCAACAGAAACAAATTTTGGAATACTGTATCTGTGGAAGAGCTATTTTTTTCTGATCTCCACATTAATACACTGCTTCAAACAACAGTTTAAAAAATTGCACTATACATAAAGTGTCAAATAAGGTAATATGAAATCTGAATTACCAACCACATAAGCAGTTTCCATATATTGTGAAGTCTTAGAGAATTTCAGTTATGAGGTTTAAATTTTAGCTGCTTTAATTAATTTGAAGAATGGTTCTGCTTGGTTTCTTGAAGATCAAGTGTTCAAGATAGAAAACATTTAATAGTTTTTCCATAAATTCTATAAATGAATGTTTGATGATTTTTCAAAATATGAACGGAAAAAATATGAATTTAAGAAGTTTGAAGAGCAACTAGAGGGAACATGATAAACTTTATATTGCATTTAAATAAAAAAAACATTACTGAAATGTGTTCCTTTCAAGAGCATGCTACCACCATATATACTTAAAAACTGATGCTAAAATTTATCTAATGCAAGTAACACCCCAACTTCTGTAACTATGTAAAATATCTCATAGGTTCTTGTGACTTTTAAATCTAGTTTTAAAGAAAACAGATAACTCCTGGACAGCTGATTTTTGTTTCTGGCCAACAGGATTATACAAGATTAAATGCATCTCATTTTGCAACTAAGCAAGACCCCTAGTATTTTGCTAATCTATTATGTACTCCTTGTACCTGGAAAGCAAGAAAAAGTGAACAGCCTTAGAAAGGGATTTTCTAAATTCACAGAAGAACCCTTCTCATTCATCACCTGCTGACAACAGGGAATGAAGCGAGGCTTTGGGTAAATAAAGAAGCATATAATGGTACTACTAAGGACTGTATTAAAAAAAATTGTTGGTTATTGAAAGTTATGCTTCATCCTGCCCTCATTTTTTAGTCCTCTCCCCTTTGAAATTCACTCCAGAAATGGTAACTTATGATGTTTATGCATGATAAATTTTTCATAAAAAAGTAGTAGTATGTACACAGCAACAAATGGAAATGCTTGTACATGTCTAACCAATGCTGTAATTTCAACAGTACAAATGAGGAGGAAAGTAGTAAATAAATTCTAAAAATAGTTATTTAGGCATGAAAATTTCTCATTGACATGGTAGTAATATTTATACCTACTATTTCTCAAATAAGAGAATTCTTTACATAATGTAAGGACTCCAATGCACAGTATGAGACATAAGAAACTCTTAAAAAGCTAAATATTTCATTACATTATTGACCATGTTGTTTTTATCTCGGTGAAACTTTTACAAAGTATGTTTTTATAAAGGAACTTTCAGTATTAGCATTCACTACTGAGGCATGGAACAACATGGCAGATAGTGTGTCTCTGATGACAAAGAAGTTACTTACAGGTAATAAGTGTAGGAGTGATAGCTTCTTCTGCCATGATGGTGGAAGGATTAGGCAGTGGTGGAAAAGATGAAATGGAAGGAAAGAAAAGTCAAATATTAATGTATGAAAAATCAAGATGAAACTGAGACCTGAACTGGTGACACAAATGAAAGGTAGCAAGAATGTATATCTGGGCATATCATGCAATGTTTCTGGAATAGACAGGTGACACATCTAATCTCCATAAGACTTTGAGCAATACAATATATAATGCATCTCCAACTGTTAAATCACACCACCTTAAGGTACACCTACTAAGCAATGTTATGTATTTAATGTCTGTTCATATCTGCATACACTACACACACAAATATTCCCAATTAAAGTGATAAATCACTTCTGATTACACCTCAGCTGCATTAGGAATAAGGATATAGAAATTCTAGCATGGTGTTAGAAGCTTAGGAATAAAGAATTTCAGAATACACTTTAAGCAGCTCCTCTTCCTGTCATAGCACTGTAGAATCTTAGCCTATCCCTTTTTTTTTTACTTAAGGCAGCGAGTTCTGCCTTTGAAAGGACTTACTTCTAGAAGGGGAAAATCAGCTCTTTTAATATTTCAATTTTTAAATAACCTTTTAAATTCAGAAGGAAAAGATACTTACTGTCATACAAATAAAAATCTGTCCTTCTGGGCTAAAATTGTATTGGTGGTATTTCTCCATGTGGCAGAGATAAAAATATGAACCGATCCTGTATCCATGTTATTCCTGCCCATGTGAATGCCACAAAGATCAACTTGGGAGACCTAGCACCACCACCTTGACAAATATGGGCTCTGTCAGCCTTGCATAATCTCTTGGACAGACAGATACTCCACCGAGACATGCTCTGTGTGAGCACAAAGTATAGAAGCCCTCCAGCTATGCTCTTCTGCTTTACATCCTTCCCTCTCTCCCTCAGTTATGAGCCCACTACAAGCAGGACTGCAACCCTCCAGAAAGGGCAAGTTTCAACCCAAATGAATTCCATATATTGAGTGCAATTAAAAGAAGGCTGGAGATCTTAAAACATCTCTGAGCATAATGTCAACTAGCATTCACATGTTGGTAAGATAAAAGACTGAAAGGAACCATGTAGGCATTTGTAATTTTTACAGCACATGCATACAGCCCTTTGACTACAGAGGAAACATGTAAACAGGCCTTGCAAAGGACTATAACTAATGTTAACTTGCCTCTGGCTACATGCTTCAGGCATCCCTTTGAAAACTAGGCTTTCATCAAATTTTCTCTCTCATCTTCTTTGTGTGAAGATGCCGTTAGAAATATTTCCCAGTTTTTATTCCCATTTTTCTGATGCAAACAGTATTGTTCAAACACAAGACACTACACGCTGCATATTTAATCACATGGCACATCTGGAAAATGTATACCTGCTAAAGTTGAGTTTTAAAAGATAACTAAGAATTGAGTAGGGGGCAAGCTGCAAAACAGTTGTAAGCCTCTTTGCATTCCATAGGGAACATGGGATCGGGTCCTATCAAAGCACTTACCTGCACTATAAGCAAGTGGTTGTTTTCTAGTTCAGTCATAATTCTATTTCCCCCTACCTTTCTTTTCAGAATTACTCATTCTCTCACTTTGATTTAGAATCTCATGACATTGCCAGCCCTGTTTCTTGCCATATGTTTCCATGAGAGAGATTTAATGTAATTAGTACAAATGTTCTCATACTTCTAAAAGATGTATAATAATTTGAGAAACAACAATAAATACAATTAATCAGTGAAGCACTGCTGGTACTTATATGCAGAATTCTGCCAAATATGTTATAGAGATAAATTATTCCTTATGAAAAAAATGCTGAAAATCCAGGAACTTTATTGTGTGTAAATGTCCCATTAAGCATTTGTGTAACATGAGAAAAATTGGAAGTCTCAAGCTCCAGCTATTTTTATATTGCTACAGTTGTGAGATTTTCCATATAAAAGTCCTTGAAAAAGAGCACCAAGGTTTTGACTCTCAAGAATACCATACACTGAAAGAAACAGGTAAAAAGAGTATGTTAAAATCCTGCAGAAAGTTTTGTACTTGCAAGTTTTATACAAGCATTTCAGGCCACATGCTAAAGCACCATCCATAACTGAATGGATTTAGCTTTTTTAAGTAATATGGACAAGCTCAATTTTTTCTCCTACATAATGAATACAAACTAAAGTTTCTGTCTGTGTATGAAAAGTCTTTTAAAAAAGACTGATGGAAAGATTTTGGCCAACTTAGGCTGAATTTTCTTATGAGCATAGCTCTTCAGTGACTTCCTGGTAGTAAGGTTATTTTATGTCAATAAACTGTTTCGGCATATACTGGCAACATTATGAACTTTAACTCCTTTAGGACTGAATACATAAATTAATTTCATGAATACCACTTGAAGAATAAGGCCCCACTATAAAATTTACCAAAACAGCAGAGGAGGCTGGCTGCAGAAGGATTAACCCATCAGAATGGAAACTTTTGGAACTGTGTCATTACTTCAGTGTTTTCTTCCATCATCCCTCATTTATAGTTGGCCTACAGGGAAAAACGCGGTTCAGGGAGAGGAGACTGGAATTTTCCTTCAGCCTTATTATCTTCAGTTTCTGTCCTAAGTGTTTGAAATTGTTGGCAAAGGTGTATGTATAACTGAACAGCCTGATTTGCTATCAGGGAATGGGAACAATGTGTTCCCAGCCCATCTCCACTGAGTGCAAAACCCTTCCTTATGCACAGCCAAGAACCAAGTTCTCTGACTTAAACAAATACCACAATTACATGCATTAGAAACTCATGGAAGGCTCAGGCACAGGGATAGCTGAAAACAGAAACTATAACTCGGCAAAACAAAATAGCCTTTTTATGATCAGAAAAACTCCATTCTACAACTGAATCAGAAGCCAACGGACTAAAATTTTAATAACTGCTTCGTTACTGCACTCCCACTGCAGCAACAAAATGGCAGTCCCAATGGAAACAGCTGCCCCAAAGACATATAAAGTGCTTTTAAGCAAATGTTGGACCACTAACTTACCAACTTAGGCAAAATATAAAAATTTAACCTAAATAGAATATTAAAAAAAAAAAAAAAAAAACCACAACAGGAACGGAGAAAATAAAGCAGTATGGGTCTAATTTATGTTAGTCTTGATTAAATTGCTATTGCTGTTCCAAAGGTTGTAGCAACAGTACTCTCATTTTCACTGCTCCACTTTAAGTTGAAGTTACTTGGTGCATTCTTTATTTTTAATGTTTTTATAAAATCTTACGCAAGTACATCAACAACTGGGTCTTGCCCAAGATTTAACATTCAGGATCAGATTCAAAATCCACTTTATTGTAGATCAATTCTAGGGAAATTTTTGGATGTCTTGTTTTCATCTAACTTTGTGTTAATTCTTATGTGAGAGACACAGAGCAGATCTGAGGAGAGGAAAGCCTACTGGCACTATTCTAATTTCACAGAGAAGAATCATTTAATTGATATGACCATACTGCAGTTAGGAACAGCTTGCAGGTTCCTAGATTACATTACACAACACTTTATGCAGGAATGCTAATGGATAAAGAAAAGATAGAACAGAATGGATGAAGAACTATGAACAACCAAGTGGAGAGATAAAGAGGAAAGCGCTAACAGTCCTCCCCTGCCCCAGGTGCCAAGTTTACAGATTTGGTTTACTTTAGTCAAAAGCTGAGTGTCCCTATACAAAATGCTTCAATATCCACCATGTTTCTACCCTCACTAGTGATTCCGAACCATACACTGAATTGCTAGGCCACCTCATCTCTCTGGTTTATGATATAACTGCTTCAGAAGACAATTATATAGTGAAATCAGTAATTCTGCTTAATGACTACTAATATTTGCAGAACTTCTTTACATACTGTTTTGATAATGGGTGTTTCCAAAGCACGTCTCTTTTGCACTGAAAACCTCCTTGAATGTTGGTCTTCTCTATTTGGCTACTGAATTAAAAGCTCAAGAGTCTGATCTGTGAGAATCTGTGGTGCCTGGCACCAACCAAGCAAAGAATGGTTGTTGAGTGAAATGGAGTGGCTACTTAAGCAATGTGCTGGACAAAATCATGGTTGTAACACAAGTGAAACTGCTTCCAAATCTCTTGACAATGGAAATAAATGGTTTGATATTAAGTTAATCAAGTACTGTGAAGCTCCAGGGACAGAGTCTGTTTCATCTACCGGTACGATCTGAAGATCAAATACACAAGCCTCTTTTCTGTGGAAGAATGAATAACACATTTGCTTTGGGATATGCCTTGGGATAGCAGGATGTGAATGGCATTTTGCTGTAGCCAACTCCAAACAAGACAAGTTTCAAATCATGTAGACTCAGCATAGTGAAACCCACCATTGTAGCCCAGAGAGTCTGCACATAATAGTGCAGAGAACAAAGTGCTTCTCGGGGGAAAGGTGCCACTGAATTACAAGGTGCTATTTTATTTTTCACTCAGATCTTTACACCAGTAAAGCTCCTGATAAAGTAAATTAAATAAAATGATCAAGAGCAGAAGTCAAACGGCTCACTAGCTTGATAACACTGTTTCCCAAAGTAGCACCTAAAATATTGCAGAACTGCAAAATCACTACAGTCACGCTAAGCTTGTGGCATGATTTATAAGTTTTCTTCAAATGCATAATGTATACACAGTAACTGAACCACGGTGAAACCATAGGGGCCCTCAGCAGCCTAGTGAATTAATGCACCAATAACAATCTATTGAATAATCAGTTCATCTTCTGCTTAAGTCATGAGTGTAATTGTATTCAAGATCTTCTATGCTACAGCGGATGCTTTAAGAGGCTTGGGACCCAATATACCCACCTCCCGAAACTCTCATTAAAGCCTAGTCACATCCTGTTACACAAATGAACCATCCTTACTTTTTAATATTCGCTTCAACTCATTTCAGTTTGTTTTGTTCAAGGCTGCAGCATCATTCTGAGACATATTTAAGTTATTGGTATCATTCTTTCTGTACTACACAATGAAATTGTGTGTATTTGGCAACAGAGTTCCTGGACTTGTATATTCAGTAGTTCCATCTCTGTCACAAGCAGGTTTATTCCAAAAACCAAGGAAGCTTACATAATGCACTTTTTCTCTAACAACAGAAGTACTATGAATAATAATTACTCCACTGTGGTAGACAGAAGGAATCAAGTATCCTTCTGCATTAATGCAAACACTTAGGATCTGAGCTCTCCTGTTTCTAATAATTAGATTATCAAAGAGTTTTTCTCTAGAGAATTAAGCAGGAGCTGGCATAGCATCCATTTAGCTAGAGACCCTGACACCTTATTCACTTTGAAACTATTTGGATCATTTTGCAATGTTCTCCCTTCAAGATTAAGAATAACTTGTCTCCCTTGGGTGAATACATTCTACCTTTGGCAGAAACACTTAAGGAGAGGCTCAGAACTGAACAGAGAGAATAATGAATGTTGGTCAGGTATTGTGTGAAGAAGGATTGGCCAGAAAATCCAAGAAGCCTTCCTCCCTGCATGCCAAGTGTTGTGTCTGGCCCTAGGGAGGAGTTTGAGAGTTCAGCTGTTAAAACTGAAGGTATGAATGATGCAAGAAATTGGAAGTGGGAAGAAAAAAGTACTGCAAGGCCAGAACAGACTTCAACTGTGTTACACTGTACTTTATTGAGCAGACTTGGTTACTGGGTCAATTCCATTGTCCCAGTCAGACTCACCCTGGGGCTTAAGTCCCAGTCTCTTCTGTATGGCAGCTTTTGAGTGCTTTTCATACCTCTTGTCACAACCTGGCCCCCAGCCCTGGCCACAGCTCGCCTTTCTCTCCATACAGCCCTTCCATCTCATGGCCCTGCCTCTGCCTTCAAGGAGAATGAAAAGCAGCTACTTCTGTTGCCTGCCCTGAGGCACTGTCAGACAGCTGCCTCCTTTGCTGTGCACCTCCACTGTTCAAATTCTGGAAGAAATTCAGGCAGCTCAGGGGTTTGGACTATCTCAGACCTGCCAAACTAGTTAACATACAATTAAATCACACAGGGTTGGGATAAGCCAAATCAGGCCAGGATTGCTCTCAGAGGAAAAAAGGGGATAATTCAAGTGGAATAGCAAGGAGGTGAGGGTTTATGGGACACAGTAAGGAGACTGTGGCAGAAGTGGAAGGAGAATTTGTCACTCAGTCCCTTTACACAGCACTTGCACATTCCCAACCCCACATCTAATGGGCAAATCTCACACTGTTCATTACAGAACCGAAAACCTTAATTCTATTTGCTAATTAATTTCTCCCAATCTAGACTAAGCTTCTAAGATCAAATGGAGTTTTTTTCTTATCTGTGCCACCTCCCTAGCTATAGTTTTCCTGGTACTATTTTATCTGTTACAGTGTTGAGAAAGACAAACAGTTTTAAAAGCCTTACACTTCTAATAATGTAGCAGTTTTGAAATTATATTCAAGGCAAAACAATCTCAGTGTGTGAGTGTGTTGAACCAGCATTTGGAAACATTCAGCACCACTATAACATTTTCCATTGTTTCAGGAAATGAAGGTTATGCAGAACAATACAGACCTCATTTTAGAACAAATTACCTTAGCTCTAGCTCCTGTTTGACTAAGGATTTCTTTTACATGCAAAAATGAAACTACATCCAGCATCCAGCTGATCTGTCAAATAGGGTGAAGACTCACACAGGACCAGATACTCTCTGATTATTAGAGTCCATCATGCAGTACTGACGTAAGAAGTGCTAGAATCATTAACCTCGAGTTGTTATATATAAAACAGAGACACAAACATTAATTCTCTGTGGATACGAAGGTGGCTGGATACTTTTACCAATATCAAATTGAGTACTGCTGTAGGAGATGCAATATGAATATGGACATAGAAAGCATCCACTAATTGCTCACCTTTTCTTCATTACCAGCACAACTCCCAAAAATATAATGACGAACAGCAAGATGCCTGCAATGACTCCAGCAATTTTAACAGTATGGTCTGTCTGCTTCTCAGGCTCTGGGTCTGGTTTTCGAGTGGCAGCCCCTATGGAATTGACAAAAGAAAAATAGGAATGAGGAAAAGAATAAAGGTGTTATTCTTTTGATGTTTATACACTTAACCTACTAATGTCATTAATCTTATCCAGGACCAACAGATATCAATGCTTAGTCTTTTAAGAAAAAATTCTCTTTCATATGCATTTCCGGGAATATAATTCTTTATATTGTTCCAAGACATTCTGCAGGACCACAATACAGGTGGGATACCACTGCCAGCCCTGACCCTTCACAGGAGAATCTTTTCACAGATTCACAAATTTCTATATTTTTATTATCTGTGTTGGCTCCCTTTTCTTTCTTCCATTTAGAAACTTGCTAACAACACAATAACTATACTAAGCCTTTATCCAAATTTGATTTGCTGGAACATTTTCCTCAATTATTTTTCATAAATGAAGCTGTAATTCTGTAACATATTAGCTTAAACACCTGGAAAAGTGAGATAAGCTCATTTACCATGCATTTTACCCACAATTGTTTTTTTACACAATAGGCTTTTTTTTTTTTTGCCTTTGGAAATCTAAATCTAGGTCACATCTGGTAGGAAAAAAGACTCCTTCTAAGCAATTTATTCACAAAGTGGGAAGCAGCTGATGATCACACCACTGGCACCTACATTTAATATCTGCTTAAATGAGATAACCAGTGCCTTACAGAAGCTACTGTCTTAGCTCCTCCAGCTTCTCCATTAAAAAAAAATAACATCATTTGTACTGTTTACTGTATAATGTGATGGAACGTCAAATCCATGTCTGATGAAATATCCATTTCCCCTACTAAATGAGTTCAGGATGAAAAAATGTTAAGGAAGCAACATTCAATTCACTAAGCTGATTTTATTTTTTTATAGACTTCCATTTTTTTTTTTTTAAATCAAAATGTGGCAGCATTCATCATTTGAGGCACCATGCCATAAAGCGGACACATGGATTTATGGATTGCTTTCCTGCAATAGCTTTTTTGGGAAGGGAGAATGAAGAGAAAAGCCTAAGTGAAGTGTAATCTACAAGACCATGTTCTTGTACCACTAACTGGGATTCAAAGAGGATTCTGACAGAACCAAATATATTTTACTTGTTTCTTCACTTTCTCTTTCTGGAAAGGAGGTAAATTAATGACCAATCTACATGAAGAGCTATTTTCTGAAAAACAGAATGAAAACATTTCCAATGTTTCTTCTCAATTTTAACCAGGATATTCTACGATGAAGTGTGCTTCTGAGTGCCCACAGTTACACTTCTGGCCTACATCTTCAATACTCCTTGCCAAGAGGAATGCCAGAAAAACCTGCCAGGAAAGGTGATAACTATTAATCAAATAATATCTAGAGCTAACTGCAGGAACCAGGATCTCTGGAAAACTCTGGCCAAGGTACTTTACATGAGTGCTAAATCAGAGAAGACGATGTGCTTGCTGTCCCTGTGCCCAGTCCCACAAGAATATTAGTTTGATAGAAATACACACACACTTTTCCGAATTGGTAAAATCCTTACTTTGTATGAATAAAGGATGATTCATACTTTGTATGAATAAACAGTTCTATTTTTATTTTCCTGTATCTTATATAAAAAAAATTAAAAATTCTATACTGCTGTACTTTTCACAGCACTCAAAATTGCAGTAGATATTCAGAAGACGTCTAGAGCATGTTCATGCATAAAGCAGCTATTGAGCTGCACTTGGCCAACAGGAAGCAGTGAATCAAGTATGATGCAAAAGGACTCCAAAGCTCTCTTTTAAATCTAAAACCCAAGAAAGAAAGAATATTAAATCAAGAGCAAGTAGTATCTTTTCAGATGTAGCTTCTAAGACTAGTTCCTTCCAAAGCCTATTCTTCATTATCTCCTTCAGGTTACCCTAGCCAACTGGAATACTCACCAGTAATGACTTGCTAGAAACAGTTTCTGCCTTATGGTTAAGGCTTCCAGCATTAGTTTTGGGAATATGAGTGCTAAACAGTGAAAGTAAGTAAAGGTACTATCACAGTACTATCCAATATGTTCTATCTCAGTGCCATGTCACTTTTTAGCAGATCATGGTCCTCAGTTAAGGGAACCAGTTACACTTAAACTACGCAGAGGAGATAAAATCGTATTCAAAGCACACCCATCTTCTGCATACGATACAGCGCAACCTTCATGAAATGCCTTCCATCACACAAAGCATTATCCTGTTGGGAGTATTGAACAAGCTGGCGAATCCACCACTAATGCAAAATCACAAAAGAAAGCCTACACAGGAAATGGCACAGAGCCTAACATCAGGACACTCAAACTCCCATATTGCATCATTTATTGATTATCCGAATGAGGAATCATCTCAAATTGTCTATGAAAAGAATTGTAATGCCGAGTTAAAAATAGGATACAGCTTCTCACAGTGATGGACTCAGCCTTACTCACAATAAAGGTTAAACTTCCTTAAACTGGAAGCATGATGTTTAACAAGCCTTTTAAAAACCCCTATCATTAATTATTATAAAATAATACTGGCATTACCTCAATTCTCCTTTCTTTCCATTCAGCAGCTTATTTATTTGCTGACAAAATGTTGCTTCGCTATTGTTCTTAGTGGTTTCCAAAATCTATTTGGGTAAATGAAAAGAACTTTCATCTTTCTTGAACATTCCTTGAGTCATTTAGCATTAGACATTTGGGAATACCTTTCTGCATTTTATTTAATGCTGCTTATTCATTTAACATACCTCAGTTTTTCTACAACTGGATTTCAGAAAATTGCTGTGTTCTAATGCACTCTTTATACTCCTTAGCATTCTGTTTGGTTTTATTTCAACATCAGATGTATACTGGAAATTTTTTACTGTGTATTGTTTACAGTGAAACATGCATCCCTTTCTTCAGTGAAGTGTTCAGCTTTGAACCCTTTACAAGTTAAAAGCCATTCAAATTTACATTTTAGCACTTATCGAGACTGAAATTTGAGCTGGTACTACGTCTTCATTCAGTTTGCTTTTGTCCCACTGAAATTCTTCATAGTCTCATGTGAATTCTGCTAACTTGTACCATCTAGCATTCTAATCAAGAGCTGCTGCCCTGACACTGACTCTTCCAGGCATTTAATTAACATACCATACAGTATTTTGTATTAAATACTAAAGTGCATTAGCTATGAAAAGCAGTGTCACTTTACTTCTCCCATGTTTCTGTCTGATAGGTAGATGTTGATTGAATGATATTTGCCTCTAACCTCATAATTCTTAACTGACTTTTAACCCCTATTCACACAGGCAATTGCACTGGCACCATGGAGAGAAGGGTGACCTGTCCCTAAGGGGAGCAATGCAACTCAGGGCAGTAGTTCTGAAATTCATTTTGCCTCCTGAAAAACTGCAATGTCCATTTGTGCATTTGGTTTTGTTTGTATGTTTTCAAGAGAGATGTGGAAAAGTACTATTGCAAGCCTAAAGAAAAAGAGGTGTTTTGATTTTTCTCCTACTCTGCTGTACTGACAGATGCTAAAAATACTGAGTGAAATGTAATCTTTCATTACCGAAACAGTGTTACCGATACACTATTTTATCATGGTGATCTAGTCTTGGTGGTTTATTTCTTTATTTTATTACTGTACTTGCAACCTCTTTGTCTGACACAGTAATTTTAATGTCCTTGATTGCCCTGGAGCCTTTAAGAATGTATAACTACGAGACTAATTCTGTGCCTTCAGTAAAATATCTGTATGTAATGCAAATAAATAATTAAGCTGATGCCAACAACTGAGCTATGCCCACTGCATGTTCCTCGCAACACTGGACCTAATGACTTGGATTTTTTTGTTTGTTTTACTTTAAAGATTTTGATTCTACCCTCGCATATGATGACTGACTTCAAGCCTTGCATTAAAAACCCCCTCACTTCTGTTTTCTGAGATTGTCTGGTCTAGTGGATCTGCAAGAATCGAGGCTAAACTGACATATACACTGTGGTGCACCTCTGGAAAGACAATAGGTCACTAAAGAGCAGTGAGTGCAGGATAGCTCAAGGGAGCTGCATAGAAAATGAAAGGACAAGGAGATGTTTCCTGCCAGTTTAAAAAAGATTAAGGTGCTGACTTTGGAAAGTCTTCACTCGATGAAAACAAACTAGAGTGCTTCCTGCCAGAAGTGAAAAACAGAGAAACACTTAAAGATAAACCCTGAGGTGCTGCAAAACCCAGCAAAGCATTTCCCCAGGCTTCCTGTGCTGAATACAGTGGAAGACAGTCACATTGCTTGGTTCCATACCCTTAGATATTTACTTTTCTAGTTAATATCAGCAACTAAAATTTCCCTTTTACTGAATGACTTCCCATTCCTTGTGGCTCTCCCAACAGAAGCATTTAAAATGGGAAATGTGCTTCTTTTCCTTCACTTAGAAAGAATGGCATTCAGCCTGACTTTTCCTCATGGATCCGGTTTTGTTCCATCCTTTGCAAGCCTCAGTGATAATATTTTTAAGTAGTACCCATGAAACATCCAAAGATAGTATTTCACTTAGTTTTTACTCTCAGACCTATTCCATTAACCTTTTCTTAATATTGGAATCTCCTCTGAAGTTTAGTCATTACTCTGCCAGTTCATGGCATCTTACTTCCTCTTCAGAATGAGAACTGAATTATATTCTAGTTGCTGTAGTAGCATCTGCCAGAGTTTGAATTCCTAAATGACTTTGTGCAGCTAAATTTCTATTTCCACACAACAAGTTAGAAAAACGTGTAAAAAAATTCCTACTCTCTCTTTGAAGTATTTCTAGTTCTACCACTTCCTTTGGTGGAAAATTTTCCTTTCCTTTCTCACTCAGACGGCACAAGTATCATGTTATCATCAACCTCAAAACTTCATAAAGAATAATCTCTTGAAGGTAGCTTATGGATAGAAAAGGTTGCAGCAGAACTACTTATCACTCAAATAAAAGCTAAGGTGAATGAATTATGTGAGCAAGATAATAATTCCTTTAACTCTGAGGCAAGCATTGTCCTGTTTTTCAAGAAAATGAAAATATTTTCCAGTAAAAGAAATGGACCTCTACGAAACTGAATAAACTCTCTTTCTCCTTCTCTCTTTGTAACTGAACAAACTTTGGACTTGCTTTTCAATATTTCTTTCCCCCCAAAAATGTACTTAGAAATGATTGACCATTTTAGAGAATAGAATAATGAATTAAATAATCCTGGCTCCAAATTCTAGGCACTGCTGGTTATACTTACAAAGAGAGAGGTAAGATTTAAGCTGTTACTAGTAAAAACTACTTAAAGGTTGCTTCCTCTAAAGCAGTCTTTTAAAATTCCAGATGTTTTTTCTTTTATTTGAGTCAAAAAATAATCCCTTCCATTAATCAACTAGACTAGTTTCATTTTATTTCTCCCACTCAAGGCTGACCGTAGTTCCTACCTTTTGTACTTCCTTTCTCCAGCTTTACACTCTCTAAAGGTACTTGCTTGATAAGATGCTTGCAAGCCTTTCCAGCTGCATTTCATCCACAGGTGTTCCAGTTACTGATGTCATGGCTAACCTTACAAGGCTTTAAGGTAGTAATACAGTTAGTCCAGATCATCCTATTTTCCAGTCAAATTTGAAACCAACTTTTGAGTTAGTAACTACCCTGTGATTTTTTTATGCAGGCAGTGAGATTCAACTATCCCATCTTAGCACCTACTTTTGAGTTATTCCACAGAGTGAGTCAGGAAAATGAAACATTATATCCATGTGTGACAGCTGCACCGTGATGAGCTGGCAGAAATCATACAAAATGGTACAAGGCAGAAGAGAGGCAGAGAGATATGATGCTTCCTTGGAACACCCATCACTAGGCTCCTACTGCCACAAAGTGAGAAGACTGAAAAGATCAGAGAACTCGGCTTTGAAGACTCTACCCATGCTCTCCTTGGACAACATGAATTACAGAGGCTACTATCATTATTACTTCCTATTATTTGTATGACAGTAGGAGCTAGAAGCTGTAAATCAGACTGGGAGCCCCACTGTGCTAAGAACAGGGCAGGCACACAGCTAAGTAATCTTTGCCACTAAAAGCACAAAACCTAGCTGAGCTAGGCTGTAGGAGGCAGGTGCAGCAATCACAGGGGAAAGGGGGAGCAAAAACCCATAAAAGACGCATTTGCAATACCCAAATAGTTCTACTCTTCCTGCTCTTTTAACTAGCTGGTATCACTCAGCATTTCCAGTTAGCAGAAACAGATATTCAGGAGTTATTTGAGGAACTTACAAATGTTTTAATTGATGATGCTGGTTGGGGTGTTTCAAGGAAGGAAGCAACATAAGGTTCATTAACATAAAGGTTGGAAAAGCAGAGTTCCCAAAAGTAAAGGGCTGAGATAAAAGGCAGTATGACAAAGTAAGAAAGAATGCTGATATGTCTGTCCTGGTATGAAAACAGGTGCTTCACAGAGGTAGGTCCTTATAAATGTCAAATGACCAACAGGAAACCTAATCCTGAATCACAAAACACACTGCAACAGGGCAGCAGTGCAAAATGTCCTATTCATCTCACCCACAACTGCAAAAAATGGTACCCTTATTTATAAATCTGTAGCAGCAGCATTACTGATGCTGTGAGAGACAAGCCAGTCTGACACGCTTTCAAGTTCATTCCAGATGCCAAAATTTGAGCCTGTCTTGGAGAAGACCCAAAACACATACAGATCTGTAGATGAAATGAATTACCACACTGGCTCTTCTGTTTATACTGTAAGTGACTGGCATTCAGTCCTCATCTGCTAGCCAGCACGTATTCTGCTAACAAAGTCTTTGTTTTATTATTCTTGGTAGAAATCCAGCTAGGAGAGTGAGTTCTCCCTTGCCATCCTCATTGTTAGCTTTCCAATCAGCGCTCCTCGTTCTCCTTCAAAACTGCAGGTTTTTGTCCATATGGTAGAAGTTATGAGGTGTTGTTGGGCAGGGTACACTTTGTGCCAGAAGGTGGTTTTGATCAGCATTTTTTCAGTTTACTCTCTACTCCATGTCTTGAATATATTAGTTTGGGAAATGTCACAAGAGTAAGATCTGTTTACTTCTCTTCTTACAATATTCTTCCTTTCTGTTCCTGGTTTCTCTTGGAAATGCTCATGTATAAACTGCTTTTTCTACATGGCAGAGACAATGTTTTCTTTCTATTTTGCTAAGCACAGGAGTTGAAGTGTTCGTGTTTAAGTGTTGAAATCAACACAGTCTGATTTTCCCTCCTATGACGTGCCGACCACTCTATTTTTTTTAAGTCTGGGAAGGAGGGGAAGCAGCACTTATATTTTTAGCAGGAGAGTATTTTCTTTGTAATTTATGATCATCATCACAATACACATTGCTGTGTACAGATCCTCTTTTTCCAGAAAAAGGTTTCTGTATTTCCCTAAGACCACCATGTTGATCTGGTATATTTTTTATTTGGTGTTTTTTAAATACAGGAAAATACAGACTTGTCAGAAGTCTGTGGTAAGAAGGGAGTATCAATGTAAGGCTCTGCTGTGTAACAATACTTATGAATTATTAATTTTGTTTGTGATATTCTTTAGGAAAATGTAAATATAAGTGACAAAGAACTGCATGAAAAGACATGCAAAGAACTATTTCACTGATGAATACGACTCATTTAACTGACTATCACATGAACTGTGTCTCTCACTGGTGGATGATTCATGTTGGTGCATGTGAGCAGAAAGACTTTTTTGGTTAAACATCTGCATTTCTGGTTGTCAGGAATAACAACAGTCTTTACAAAACATGCCTAAAACAAATAACGTTCCCAGTTTGACTAGTGGTCTCATCACAATCTATTATTAACAGGATTTTAATCCAGACTATTTAGACTGGATTTTTTCCGGAGACTGTGTTTTCAAAAAAAAAAACAAAAAACAACAAAACAACAACAACACAAAAAAAAAAACCACACAAACCCCCCCGCAAAAAAACACCAAAACCCCCCCCAAAGCCCCCCCACAAACATAAGCAAGTGTTGATAAACAGCTTTTATCAATAGTGTTGATAAAATTTCTCCTTTGAAACACAGCCACCATCTTTTCTACTAGCTCTTCTTTGCATTTTCTTTTAAGCAAAGAAACTTAAATAATTAAAATTCAGAAAAATTTTCCTCTCTAGTGAGCACCCAAGGAGTTGGAAGCCCTCATTCATTCAGGAAAAAAAGCGTAAGCCCTCACACTTTAACAGCACTGAGATCATTAAGGGATGTTTAAAGCACACTCAATAGCTGTACCATAACCAGAAATTATTAACAAGTCTCAAATATATTCTCCTGGAAGTAAATAATTTACTAAGGAAAAAAAGTTAAAAGTACTTGGAACTTTAAGCTTTCAAATGGCTGTAAAAGCTTTAAAGGGTACTTCCACACACTTTAGTCTATTTTATGAAGAAAAAGGGATGGTTACATATTTATAAGTACTCTCGATGTGTGGCCAAAGAAGTGGCCACAATGGTGCACACCATAGACCTCTATGCCAACAAATGGAAAAACCACGGCAGCATATCTGAAAACTGCTCCCACCACTAAAATAAAAGTTGCAATCCTCCTTACTTCTGTGGAAATATGAAACTGGGCTTCTTTACCAATTACTCTCTGACTACAAAACACAACAATGACCAATATGACAAGACACACATTTCTAATCAAGGTTGACTGAGGAGTAATGAGAGTATACTTGCATCAAATTAGCTGTATGCATGTAGGTACCATACTGAATCAGGATGAGGAGGTCTGAGAAAAGAAGCACCAAGAAGGGCTGAAACTGAAGGTGTCCCAGTACTTTGAATGTAGGGCTTGTTGCCAGCTGATGCTCTGTGAAAGATGCCCCAGTTGCAGCCATTGGAAGTGCAATTGCATCTTATAGCCCTGAGTTCTGTGAACAAGAAGTTATAAAGGTACACAGTGTACAACTATGGTAGCCTTTAGACCTAAAATGTTGGATTTTATGGTTCTCTACACAACCTCAAACCAACAGTACTCATGGTAGAAGAGTAACACTCTCAAATTAGCTCTACGGAAATGAAAGCAGACAGTCTGGATTGATCCTGTCCATACCTAATATATTTTCTAAGCAAGCCAGCAACACTTTCAGGCCATTCCTATAGAAGAAGTGGACAACTTATCATCAGTCCCACCAAGGATATTTGACTTTCACCTATTGCTGAAGGAGACATTTTGTTGACTCCCATGTTTTCAACACTAGATCTACTCCTGAAATTATATGGAGACATGATAAGAAATACCAGACACCACTGAGAATTTATTTCATCTGTTTTCTAGAAACAGAGGACTCTGCCCTCTTCAGGGGAGATAAAATGCGGTTCTCTAGTACTCAGCTGGCTTATATCAAGCAGGGAAGACATGAAATCATATCACAGTAATGTTTCTGGAGCTGACCTACTCAGGGTGAAACTCAACTACAAAACTAGATGCTTTTGGCCTGGACAAACACAGCTGTTTTATTTTCCATCCCTGAATGCAAGGGATCCCATCCAGCATGGGAACAAAGCAACCTGAAGCTATGGGCAAGAAGTAGCAGAGTGAGGCATCATCTTCTGATCTCACTGTCAACCAAGGACTTAAGCAGAGGAACACTAATGAACAGTTCCAAATGGAAAGTCGGTGAAGGCTTGGTTACTTTGCCATTAGGAGGAGAGGTACAGAGACTAATGCCCTCCTGTGGGAGGTCTGAACACCCAAGGATGTTTTAGTCTGTGCTGCCACTGGCTCACAGATGAGGCTGACATTCCTGGTGACTTCCACTACTAACCTCCCTTCACACTGCAATCCTTATGAAGGATTCTTCAGAAATCCTTCAAAAACAATCACACTTGGAATTTACTTCTCATTTTTCAGTACTTATACATTTTCCTGGAAGAAAACATAACATAGTTCATTCTACTAACAAATAAATGGAATTATACATGTAATGATGCATGAAGAAATATAAAAATATGTTTGTGATAAATTTATAAAAAGTAGGAAAAAGACTCAAACCTTTTTTTCTTTTAAAGCATTTCAGAGTCAATGCTGTTTTAAGGCAGGAAGGTCAGATAGAGGAACTGGAAAGGACAATCAGCACAACAAAGGAAATATAATTTCACAGAATTCTAAATCTGTCTTTGTGCTAATACAGTGTAGCAGTTCTTTTGTTTTTATTGCAGAAAATTTTACAGTATTGCCAATAAACAACCTATTCAGACTGAAATAATGTTGAATGTACCAATATTCTAGTACAGGGACAAGAATAGACTAGGCCTCCTCTGAATACTTATCATTGATTTACATTTTGTTTTTCATTTTTTTCCTGGAGGTTTTAGGGGTTAAAGGAAAATCTCCACTTGTCCTACTTGATAAAGAATGCCTTGAACAGTAATTTTTATAATCAGCTCTTTTTACTTTTAATTATTGACACATTCACTCATAACCAGAAGTGGTCTAATTCAATGACAGCCTACTGAAAAGTGCAACTATTTTGCTTCAAAAAGGTTTATAGAATACTTTGTTTGCTTCTGACCAATTAGAATTAATTATTTCTCCTGTTTCACTTTGTGCTTCCAATATGAACTCAGAAGTTTAAACAGAACCTGAATACTTATTTTTCTTCTTGACAGCTTAAAACCATGCAAGACACCAACTTCTGTTCACTTTTATGGAAAATTGAGACTCAACTTCCATTTGCACTGGAATTTTCTATGTACACAAAAACTTCTTAGTGCTCAGCACTGACAGAGAATCAGATGAAAGGAAGGAAATGAAAATTCAAAATTTTTAAAAAATGAAGACATGAAAATGCACAGATACGCCTGAGTGCCTTTCTCAGAGCTCTAAAATCATTGGTTCTTACAGTCAAACTCCCATTACTGCAGAAAAGAACATTTTCAATACATTGTCTGAAGAAGGTGTTAAAAACTCGTCGATAACTACAGTTATGGCTTGCAGTGTTGAATTGTTACTCCAAGCAGACAAATGTAGCTTAGATACTTACTAAGATTTATTTCAATGAAACTGAACTGAGCGAATTGCTGAAACATTATTTTGCCCAAGACAGTATGTTCTGTAACTTCTGCTTAAAGTTGACAGTATTACTCTACTCATTGCTGCACTACTCTGTTTAACTGCAACACATTTGAATGCTCACCTATACATTTAAACAGAGGCAATAAACAAAATATTGCCTTAAACATTTGTCAAACTCTCCAGGGGTACAAACACCAGATTTGCAGACTCCAAGATTGTTTTACCCATAACTGGTCCCACATTTTATTTCAACTTAAAATTCAAATTGCATAGCATTTTATGAATACAGTCAAAAACTAGAGATGGGAAACATTGAAATTCACAGGGTTTTTTAGTTACTATTTATATCTCTGAGTTTCTTTGTCTTTCCTTGTCTCTCCTTAATTTTTCATTGTGATACATACAAAACATGTTCTGTTTCAAATGTAAAAATCAGAGGCATATTTTTTTTATACAGAAATTAAATAGCACACTATATGACAGCTATGCTCTAAAAATTACCTACTGGTATTTTTGCATTGTTTCAGGTTTTATATTCTCTGTACATTGCTGATGTTGAAACATTTCGAAGCAGGTGTGATACTGACCAGTACCAGTACTAACAGATGGCAGAGATTCCTTCAGTTTGTTAAGAATTTATCCTGGTCATTGCATTCATATAATTACTTTCATGACTGGATTTTATGCTTCCATTCTCTGTAATGTGATTAAGAAAAACTCCCTCTCCTCCCAGCCCAACCTCAAACAGCCTCACAGATATCCTGACATAAAGATTACACATTACTAAGAGAATAAATTCTTTTTCAAGATAGGATGAACCAAACAGACCCATCTTGCATTACATTAAATTTGGATTATTCTTGTCATGAAAGAGATATTTGACACTTGGAATATATTTTTCTCCCAGGTATGAACTGGAATACTCAAACTTCCAGATGGGTTTTGTACTTGGGGGATGCAACACAGCTCCTGCAATGACTATTACTTCTGTGGTAACCAACTCCCCTGAATAAAAGACAAACTGTTTCTACAGTGGAAAACATACCTAATTAGGCTACTTGTCCTTCCTAAAGGGTAGGGAAAGGTTAATACTTTCTTCTAGCTCATGGGATCTTCTCCAGCTGTTCCTGTCCCACATCTGTAACACAGTGGCTCTGGCGATGCAGCGCCAGGACAGCTGAAGAACCCAAACCCCTTGGCCAACCAGAAGCATCAATGGCTGGAGAGAAAACTGCTGATATGACCCTCTGCAATTTCTCCTCTCTATTCTCCTACTTATGCATGGGAATTGGACAGGTCCCACTTCCAGAGAACATTAAAGCAACTATTATTTTAAAACAAGAAGTGGAGTATTTAATATAACTAATATAATCACACTGATAATAGACTTCTAATCAGGTTGGGCTCTTTATTGTGTACAGATGGCAATAGCTTGTATTTGTATTACAGGTTATTTCAACATTTGGGAAATGTTATTAGCATTATTTTTAGGCCTTCTTTGTCTTATTGTTTAACTTCAGCTCTTCTTCAGTTGCTCTGTGGAAAATGTACTTATGCTTAAAAGCATAGATGCTTTGGCTGCACTGTCTTACAGAAAGCCTGACATTTGACTCTGTAACGTACTAGGGGAAATAAAAGGGAGAAAAGGAAACAGCAGCTCCCATGGCACTCCTGTATCCTCTTAACATTTTCTTGTAACTATACTGTTTTATAGATGAAACTGTCACTGCAAAAATGACAAATATAACACATAAAAGAACAAAAATGGGCAATAAATCACAAGTGACACCTCAGCCCATTGAAATGCATTCAGCCAGTACTGCAGAAAGTAGGAACATTTCCTTGTTTTGCATTCTGCCCAGCCAAGCAAGAGGACCAGAATCCTTGAACAACTGGTACAACAATTGTTGGGGGCCATCACATAAAAACAGGCTTAGAATTTCACTTTGGAGAGTCAGATCCATTCTCATTCTGCTCTCCTTGACACTTGATCTTGCAACAGCACTGCAATGTGGCTTTGACTTTACAGCACATAGGTGCATATTCTCCCCTGGATAACTATCCACACCTCCAACTAATGCAAATGTTGCCCAGAAGTAGCAAGACAAGGATAAACTTCTAAAATAGTGTATTGAACCTGCAGACAGATACATCTGCACATAGGCTTGTTATTACAGACTCAACTAGGAAATTGCCTGAACTAGGAAACAGTGGGTTCTACATTGCCCAAAATAGCACTTCAAGTTTTAGCACGTCAGAATACATATAAATCAATGTTACAGGGTCCAGGATGGAGGAAAAATGAATGTAAAAGTCTGTCCAGCACATGCTGTTATACCTCAGACGCATTGTAAAGCAGAACAATCGAGGTAAATAGCAAAACACTCTTTCTCAAATTTATGCTGTTGGTTTTTTTGTTAATAAACAAACTGTGTTTTCAGTAATGCAGTACAAAACTGGAGTAAATCTCCTGACGTAAAAAAATACCATGAAGTTGTGATTTAATCAATCAAAATTTTCAGTTTATTTTTTCCACTTTTACAGTGGAATTGCTGAGAACAGAATGTGACCCAGAACACTGCAATAAATCTTGCTATGTACTGAATGCCCATCTTAAGAAATGGGTATATTTTATTATGGTGCTGACTTCATAAGGGAGAAGAAACCGACTGGGATTATTTTATGACTGCTTTTAACTTGTTTATAAAATATGGTGATCATCTAGACCTTAAGGTATGTAGGATAAAACTAATTTATCTTTTAAGCATTTGCCCCAATCTTAAAAAAAAAAAAAATCTGCCCAATTGTTAAGTATCAGTTACTTTACAAAACTTCTGACAGATCTTGCTGCATTTGATTTGTACCAAGAATTTAATGTATGAAGAATGTACAATACAGAGCTCTCTCTTGCAGCTGGATGTGTAATTACAATGGGTCATAAAAAGGGCGTTCTATGGAAATCAGTCTTAATAATATCCAGCAAAGTAGTGGCTGCTCCACTAAATCACAAATGGAAATACTTTAATTTAAATACAAGTAGCTCAGACATATTTCAACAATTAAGAAAATGCCTGACAGAATAGAACACCCTAATCATGATTCCACGCATGCTGTTTTATCAGAATGCAGAGAACAAAACATATGAGGGCCAAGTGAATACCAAATATGGCCAATTTAAATCCATTAGATGAAGTGTCTCTTACAAAATACTGAAACAAACTGCAAATTATTTCAGTCTTTCTCAAAAAGATGGATTTTTTAATTCAACTTTGAAGTTAAGATCAAACAATCACATTTGTATGTGGTAAGTTTTTTGATAACATTCTACATGATTTCAATTGTATGTTAAACTGTATTTGTTATGAAAACATGGGGACAGTATCATAAGTACTACTATGCTTCATGCATACATGATCTTTTTTCCTCGCAGACAGGTGTAAGATATTAGATATTCTCCTTCTGTTGAAGGACAAGGTCAACTGAGTGGATTTCAAGTTACTTACTTTCTGTAAGGTAACACTGAAAGTTAAACACTATCCCCCAAATTTGAATTCCTTAGCTGCTACATTACTGGATCACTGATAAAAATGTATTGACTAAACACTAATTTCCCTATTTTGACTTCTAAGAGTGCAACTGCTGCTTTTACACTAGGTTATCTTATGCTATAACTCAAGGACAACTACACTGTAGGTATTTAGGTGCAACTGCAATGAAAAGTTCTCTTCGCTATGGGCTGCAAAGGCAACCTGGAGTGGCTGTCAAGATATTTAGGGCAACTAGCCGGTAATCCTATAAATGGAAGGCCTTGTATTTTTATATGAAAAAGGAAGGAGAAAGGAAGGACAAAGAGAAATTAATAATGCATTGTTTATCAACGGCACCAGTAAGAGGTAAGATGAATTGGTGACAAGGATGGAGGAAATGAGTGCAAGCAGAATTGGCTTGAAAGCTGAGCTGTATTATCATGATATTTGTGAAGAGGAAGACCTTTCAAATTTGGTAACGATATTCAGGAATGCAGCCAAGATTTTAAATTTTCATTATGCAAGAAGCATCAACTACCAATGTAAAGAAACCCGAAAATGCCATCCTTGACCTTCCCACTGCTGCTTACGTATCTCCTCAAATGCTAAAAGATGAAAGTAATTTCTTCATCTCAAATATAATTACTTTGGTTCTGAGCAAAGAAGTGAGTAAAAAGCACTGAACAGAAAATGCTAAGTGACATTTAACAGTTACAGCTGTAGGGCTTGTGGTAACTACAGTTAGAAACAGCCCTGTACTTTCACATAAACAAATCCTTTTACATGTAAATCCTTTCCACAGTCTTGAAATTTACAGGAGAGAAATGTGGGGACAATGTGTATCACTCTCAGCTCCCTCATGTGTGGTCCAGTTTCTGTAAACCTCCTTTATGAAAACCTTTGTTCTCCTCATGGGTACTGCAGTACTGCTGTACTGCCCTGAAGTTGAAAAGCCTGCCCTAAGGACCCCTAGACAGGATGTCTCCCTAGAAAAAGAGGAATTCTTGTTGCTGTCATGGGACAACCATGTGGGCTGGGTGAGGTTTCTTTGCTTGTTACTGCAGTTGTGGCTAACAAGGAAGAAGATATTTCTTTCCTTTTGAGCACAGTCTTTCAAGCGTGGGGTGGGGGTTGGGAAGATGATGAGGGTATTCCAAAGGCTCTCTAATACCTTTCACAAATAGCTATAAATGCTGTTGGCAGGTATAATGTGATACGTTCTTTTTTCACTACAAAATTAGATTCTGGTAGAACATTTTTATTTTCTTTTCAAGAAAAAGGAAACAAATTTCACAGATCTGACAGACAACCACAAACTGCCAAAGCCACCAGTGACAAAGCAATGAAATAAATCCTATGTTAGCCAGCTATCTTATGCTAGGCATATCTCTTTTCTCTTATTGTTAAGTACTGTGGCCATCTTCTTGTGGAACAGGCGTATCTCCAGTGTTACCAATAACTGCCCAGTTTTGCATTGAAACAAATAAAAAACCCCAAAACATGAGAAGAAAAACATTTCAATCTCCACATGGAAAAATATAGAAGCTTATTTGAATCCTGTGATAAAGAAATCAAAACTTGTTGAATTTCAAGGATATGGAAGAGATCCTGTCTCTTCAATGTTTTATTTGAATTGTCAAGTAAAAATTAACTGAGGCATAAAAATGTATGCAGGCACAGCTTCTGCCAAGCAGCAGTAACAAGAACAAGCTACTTAATGGCATCATATAAGTATGTTATTCTGGTTAGTTCATAGGTTATTAGAAATTAAAAGTATACATGCAGCAATTTTGTTTTGATTGACAAGGTAACTTGGGCCTTATGGATCACTCAGCTTTGCTATTATAACACATACCCCAGAATAAAAAGCTAGAGCAGACATGTCACTAATCCTCTTATCTTGAGATGGATCATTTAACTGCCTCTTATTTACTGTAGCAGTATCCAGATACCAGACATCTGAACTCCTCTCTTGGACACCCTGGTAGCAACATGGTAACAATGTGCTTTCCCAAGGAACTATGCCAGTATTCTTCAAAAAGGCCAAGATTTATCATATGCTAAAAGCTGATGGACTAGGTTTACTTCCCCCATTAGATATTTAATCACTTCAGGTTCTAGAGTTTTTAATGCTCTTTGGTTCTCTTTGAAAATAAATATGTTTGCAAATCCCTGAAAGGTTTTAGGCACAGGTTTATTTTCTAACAAAATCAATCATTTCCCCAGGTTCATAAAGGTTTTCTAGCATATTCTGAGCCATCCTTCAAGCCATATAGAGCGTAATAATGGCTCCACTTGAATACTGAGTTTACTGTGACAATTAGATTTTAGATCCTTAAGTCTTGCTCATTCTCATATGTCACATGCTAGGTTGTTTTATTTTAATCCTAGAACTCATGTATGACATAATAAAAAGGAATATTTTTATTTCTATATTTTAATTTAATTCATATTGAAATGTTGCCAGAAAACATAGTCTTCCTACCATTACACAGGAAAAAAACCCTGAATCCACTAATACTAGATCTTTGTCCTAACTTGCACATGCAACTTTTGAGCCTCTATTATTTAGAAATTCTAGTGTCTTGATCTAATAACAGAGAAAAAAATAAACAGGTACACAGATATATATCTATATTCAAACTTTCATTTAATTTATGGATGGAGCAAGACGAGATCTCTTTACAACATGAGGCTTGAAGGAACATTCCACAGATCACACACAATGGGCACATGCAGTGGAGTCGTACATACAGGGATGTGTGTGTGAGTTTTGGTGCCAAGCACACCACTGAATTTAATGGAGCTGAGGAAAAAAAATTATAAACAGAAAGGAACTTTTAACACAGGAAACTGTTTATGAGCAGAGAAGGAAGAAACGGTCAGGGAAAAGGAGCCAAAGAGAAAGAGACAGAATGGGCATGGTGACTTATCTGTACTTGAACATCTGACCTGTTAGTTGGTCGTCGCCTGCAGCAGGGGCGATGCGAATGTATGGTGTTGTAAGCTGAGTCACGATTATCGCAGCTAAGGCAAAGGAAGAGTTCCAGGTCAGCATGCATGAGGGAAAAAAAAGCCAGACTGAAGCTACGCCAGCAAGAAGAATCCTGGTCAGTTGTTTATTGTCTGAACTTCACAAATAAAAACCAAAAAACTCCCACAAGTTCCTTTTCATCTTCAGTTGTTAGTGTGGTTATTCTGCAAATTAATAAGCTGTTGTGTGTGACTTTCATTCAGGAAAAGGACTCGAAGCACATTATTTACTGCATTTGAGGAAACTGGAGACTCTTTGGCTCTGCTAGTCAGGGCGCTAATTTTTCTAAGTGAAAACAAGCTGATTATTCAGAGTACTCTCATATCAACTTCTCCACATAATTTGAGCTAGTTTCATTTTTATTTTCCTATTTCATAATACTACATTTTCCTACCATTTTTAAAAGACAGTTTTTATGTAAAGCATTTTTGAGCTAGTTAAGATTAATTTTTCTTGTACCCACTTGGGTCACTGTTCTAAAAATGCATGCACTACCCATATACTTAATGTTCAGCATACAGAGAATGACCGCTGAGAGGTGGCACACTTTTATTAGGTAGGTGTGTAACTGTCCCAGGTCTGAGTTTCAAGTTCACAAGAAAAAACTGAAAACCCTGACTTGTTTGTGCCCTGAAATATCCAGACTTTTCTAACACAGTTATAACAACGACTTCCTGCTACAGACAACTATTACTGTGGCTCACATTAATAAAATTTGTTATTTCTTTGTTTTCCAGCAGTTCTATGATTGCCTCTAAATGGTTAAGCACGCTGTGATACATATATATTAAGGAATATTAAAAAAATTAAAAGGTCAGATCCAACACGATGCAGCTGGAGAATGATGCAAAGAAAAAATATTGGAAAATTAAGGACAAAATTATATGAAAGATCACTCATTTACATAGAACAGCCTGGGTGCTATTAGAAATGTGGCAGCGAGAGAGGAAAATAGATCATCTACCATCTGCAGACAATTAAACTCAAAACTGCTGCTGCATAATATTTGGAAATATCCCTCAGCAACACTGAAATGCAGTGTTGATAGTAGCTTCTAGAGTACTGTTGCTATTGGATTTAAAATATTATAATATCCTTTTCTCTCTCATAATTAATGAAAGCCTTCCAATATTGCAAAATTAGAACAATGATGCCTCCCTCTTGAGAACTGCATTCCTAGGAGATAATCAAGATGTTTCTATCCAGACAGTGTTGTAAGTCATATCAGAAAATATAGTCTTAATATAAATCACAAACCACCACAAAGTTGATAGTAATAAACTTGGAGGAGTTTTGGAATGTTTTCAACTTAGTCTGTTGAGATTTTACAGTCATTTAGCTTGAAGAAAGAGTAGGAATATGAAAGCTATATTTCAAGCAATATATGACAACCTTTATTACCACTGGTACAAAAAGCTATTCCGGATTTTTGTTTGTTTGTTTGCTTCATTATCTTGTCAAAAATAATGGGAGTGGAAACCCTGCAGTCTCCCCATTTGTATATACACCAAATAGTCACAGAGGTCCCAGAAGCCTTTCTCTACAGAAAACTGAGATCAGGAGACTCCACGTCATAATAATGTGCTGCATGATCCTTCTACTAACAAAGTCACTGGCAAAGGCTTCCACTGACTTCATCAGAAGCAGAAGGAGAACTTTCAGCTCTACAAAATCAAACATTCTCATCCTAATTTATACTTGTAATCACTGCAATCAGGATTTTTATATGATCTCTAAAAGAACACATTTAACAAGAGATTTCGTTTGTAAAAATGTAATGGTCATAAAACAAGATCATTTTTTAAAAGGGTACAAACTGAGGTTGTTTAAAATACACTTGATGAAATGAGAAAGTATTATCTAGCTACTGAACCCATACAGGCATTTGACCCAATAGAATTAGGCTGCACTTTTCTGGAGATAGGCTGTACTCTTCTAACAGGAAACCTGTCAATATGATAATAAGCTATGCTGCACTTGGTCTCTGATGCAGCAACAAGGTTTAATGTCTGCCAGTTGAGCACATGCATTATTCCTGCTGACATCAACAGGAGGGAAGAGGGTACTCAAGGTACAGAACAGTTCTGCTGAATCTGGGACACAAACATTACATTTATATTACAGTTACGTATTTTTATTTTTACAAAAAATTAAAAGGTGTATGGTGGGCCATGGAATGAACACTGCATGACAGTGATAAAACCAACTCTCAGTGACCTTAAGAAGGTCTTAAGGGCACCAACAAGTTTATTATCTGGAGGTGAGATAATTAAAGGGAATGTAACTAGCAAGTTACATAGCTCTGCTCGTGAAATGTTCTGAATCCCCATATTGGTCCTCAGGACAGACTTCAAACAGGCTAAACACAGTGAAGTGGCTTGACCAATCTCAGGTAGCTCAGTGGAGCAACTTGAAAGTTGCCTTGAGTGACCTTGATTCTAGGAATGGCACAGGCCTGTGTGTCCAGTAAAATACTTAGATGTCTATTTTAAGATGGAATAGTTGTGAAGTAGTCAATGAGATTATTCTCTGTGTGCAAAAGTAAGTACATGATTGACTTGATTAGGGCCTAGCTGGTCAGAACATGGTGCTAAGAACACCAAGGTTGTGGGTTCAATCCCCATATAGGCCATTCACTTAAGAGCTGGATTCCATGATCCCTTGCAATTCAGAATATTCTGGGATTCTGTGAAACCATATGGCTTCTCACATACATAGTAAAATCCACATTGTGTCTACTGATTTCAATGGCCTACACAAGGCTGTAGGTATTTTCAGGATCAGACCTTAAGTCAAAAGAAGATTGCACCAGTTTTATACATGAATGGCCTGAACCACTTCCTCTAGCTTTAAAAACCACTGAACATGAACTTGTGAAGATAAGAGAAGCCCAGATTACAAATATTTCAGGAATGTTACTGGTACGTGAAAACTAGAGGTAGTACTGCAGAGAGTTCCTAATCTTATTTGTCAGGAGCACTACAGCACATAAATAGATGGACATAACAAGCACATAGAACTTAAGTGGCTTACTATCTAGTAGCTACACTGTAGTCTCAAAGCTCAGAGGAAAATGGTGCAAGTCTAAGAAATCTGGCAGAGTGGTCAGAGCTGCCGTTACTTACTGGGGTACAAACAGTGTGAATGCACTGAGCTGTACCAAGCTGTTCATGGGGATTAAACAGAAGGAGAGGAGACTGGGAGAGGACAATTTTATGTCTTGTCCCAGTGCAGGTATAATGATTTCTGACCTACACACACAGAGAATTTTTGCTGTTTTCTTCTAATGCAAATGTGAGAGGTCCAGAGAGGGCACAGAATTCTGCTTTTCCCTTAAGTATCTCTGTTAGATCCAAAGGGAAAACATCTGTGCAGACAGCTACTTTTAATACCATATTAAAATATGTCATGGTCTCCACTTAATCTTTTTAAATTAATACAGATTAAAAATACAATACAAGCATTCAGTTTAAAATCACGGAAATCAGTGCTTTACTGTAGCCCCTCAAGAATTTTGCACCAGAGACTAAAAATACCATCAAAGATACCTCTGGTTTAAAAAAAAAAAGTCCTCACAGTAACCTCCAACATTATTTTATTATGAAAAAATCTAAAACATGCTTTCAAAACAGGAATGTAGGGAGATTTTTTAAAAAATAAAACCTGCATTTCTCATATCTCCATTGCCAAATGGGTTAGCTCAAAGTAGCTTGTTGCTATGGGAGCTATTCCAATCCACAAAGTTACCCTCGCTTCTCAAATGGGAAAGTAAAAATTTTCAGTCAGTCAAGTAATTTAAATAGTTGAACATCCATTAGTGATCAGGAATACAAATCTTCAAAAAATTTAAAATCCATTCCTCTAATCATCTATTATGATTTCTGATGTAACCTAGTTCACTCCTGATATCTCTGAAGCTACTTGAAAACAATACAGGATTTCACTTGCGTCTGGAATTAAACTCTCATCTGTATTATATTTGGGTTGAGTTCAGATTATTTGAAATATTTCTATGGTTTAGTACCAGTCAGTTAGTAAATTAAACTACTTCCTTTGGTTTGTAAAAGAAAAGAAGCCAGGAATCAGTTCAAAGAGCCATAAAAATGTCACATTAGGGAGTATCCAAACTTTCAACAGGGGTAACTTTATGCTAACATTTCTGTTTACTTTTAAATTACGACATTCTCATCCCATTTAGACTTAGAGGTGGTGATGAAATTGTGAAGTCTACATGTAAAGGAAATCATGGTGGAATCAGTTCCATTAGGGATAGTCACTGAGACAAGCATGATCTCCTGCAAGGTGCAGTGGTATAGGGATGAAGCAGTTTTTGTTTCATGCTCTTGTCAGGTGCCCAAATTGCCAGGTGGTTTTACCTGTTCCTACTCACAGCAGCACGTTCTTTCCTGCTCCTTTACTACAATCTCCAAGTAAATTGTACTATTCCATCACTTCTTTTTCAGGCTTTAAAATTGCCACCAGCTAAAGGTACTAAGAAGGTGAGACTACAAAGATAATCACAGACAGATCTAGCCCCCAAAGATAAATAGATCACCAGTGTGTTTATGTTTCCCCGTTTGAAGACAAAACCTATAGCCAGTACTGTCTCAACTATACATATTTGTCTCACAAATGGTAGTATCATCTGCTGACAGTCAAGTAAATATAGCTGATCTGTCTCATTAAAATGAAGAACATGATTTCTCTACTTCTCTTTTACACAGCAATTAAGTTAAGGTAATTGCTTACAAGTAAGGGGCAATTTTTCACTATGGATGTATAAGCAGGTGGTATGTACTCTGCAACTGACAATCTTACAACTCAATCTTACAACATACATGTATGTATGTAAGAACAAAATATTTATTGTGAGATCATATAAAAACCCACAGAATATATTTTAAAAGCCCTGTGTTCAAGCAGACAAACAAATGTAATTAATACATTTATAATTACAAACAAACAAACAAATGTCCTAAATCTTAGCTAAGGATGCAAATTATTCTATGAAAATTCTATAATATGTTTAGCAATCTGTTTTAGCAATATAAACACTTCTGGAAGTTTCCAAACACCATGTGAGGGGAAGGTCAACAAGCTGAAGTACAGAATATATGACATAATCGAAACATACCTTTTGTGGCTACCCTGACGCAGTCGATTTTAGTTTCCTGTGTCAAACAAAGAGGAAAAAGGTCACATCTTGTGTTTCTGGACAGAGAAAGTCATCCATTATTCTAGTCTTAAAATTACTGATAAAATGTCAGAGCAGAATGTGCCTCATTCCATATTTAACTGCTTATTAGTTAACTCAAAGTGCATTCATAATATGGACAAGCACTACTTGGGTAAGGTACATAAACATTTCACTTAACATTCCTCTGAAAGTAGAAAATGTGAAAGATATTTGCAGGAGCACAGGCAAGTTTTCTGCTTTTCAACTCTGGCAACATAATGACCTTGGGAGATTTTTCTTTTTCTTACAGAAAGTATAGTTTGAGGCATCATGTTAGACAACTTTAGGAAGAAAAATTAATCAATAGTGTTTCACATTTGTGCACTGTCGGTGCACTGTGAATGAGGGAGCATTATGGTTTCTGGCAGAAAACATTTCCAGGCTGTCAGCACAGACAGCCAAAGCTTATCAGGAATTGAAGGGCTCTGGCTAGGTCTGTCCAGGAAATGAAAAACAATTCCAGGAAGAATTAGTCTCATGAAACATGATCTGTGAGGATCTTTTTACACACTTTTCATTTCAGTTCCATCTACTTCTTTTTCCTTTTATTTTGTTTGCAGAAAGGGACAAAAAAAAAGAGTGATTTCTAATTCAATCACGGCACCCAAGTGAGAAAAATGGAGAGCAAGATGTTACAAACTAAGGTAACAGGACTGGACACGCTTAAGACAGACGTGCTAAAAACCCACAATTGTGTTTGGCTTAAACGTAACAAAAGAAATCACATTTTCTTGTTCAAAGCAAGAAAAATAACAAAAAAGAAGAAAAAAAGCCAGTCAAACACAATCACTGGACAGCTTTTAGCTAATAAGACGGAATGGTAACATACTACTTTGCCTGCTCACTACTGACAAAACGTGTGGTTTTCCCCTCCTCTTTCCCTAACCTTTAATCATTAAGCAATATTGTGTTAGGAAAACTGCTATTTTTTAAACTTAGTGTGTTAAATTTCACGGTTACTTCATTTTCTCATTAGCAACTAAATTGGGTATCCTGCTAGTTGATGCCAATCATTTATTTACAAACAAACACTGTTTAAAATCACGTCTGTTGCAAGACCTACCCCATTGGCTCTGCTAGCAGCTTGAAAATAGATGCTGTAGCTCTTATGAGGAAGAAGAGGAGTATTCCAGAAACCACTGTAGGTTTTGTTATCACCAACAGTAAAAGGCTGAGCAGCTAGTAAACCATTGGCTGGAATCTCTGCAGCGAAGTAGTACTGGGAATTCAAGAGTGAGGCATTCTGGAAATGAATGGGCACTGGGTAGCACTTTAGGATTTCAGTTGTCTTTTTGGTCCTCCGTGGGCGCTCTCCCTCAACAACGATTTGATAGACACTGAGAGTGTAGAAAGGAAAGAACAAAAGAAACAGTGGTTATTTTAAAACTTGGGCAGTCAAACCATCCTAAAACTATAATAGTGTACCAGTATTTACTGGAAAAAAACAACTGTTAAAAGCAAAGAACACAGGAAAAAAAAAAGACATTTTAATATTCAGGTGTATAAATTTGTGGAATAGATTCATGCTTTCAAATTAATTTTGCTCTGGAAAAACAAAAATAGCCATACATATCACAGCTTTTCACACAAGTGAATGCACAGCACATTTTCTTGTTCAAACTCTTGTACAGAAAAAGTGTGTTTAATCAGTGCTAAATGTGGAATTAAGTATTATTTTGTTTACAAAAGTGAGCATAAAGCTATAGAGTCCCTTCTCTAATCTGTTACCTTACCTAAATGAAATTAAATTCATACTAAGATAAAAATGAAGACATAATTACAGAGAGACAGGGACCAGTATTTGCTTAACTGTTGACATTATAAGTATTGATAAAAGCACAAAGTAAAATTTCAGTGGCATATTGACTATTGCTGAGCAAGTATAAAACACTTTTTGATGCAAGTTATCACTCAGCAAAGCACTTTTGCACATCTCATAGATAACCGTATTTTTCATTTTCTGAATTCTGCAAAGCAAGTCAGTTTGCACTTGCAGTCTCTGCTGTACTGGGACCTACAGAGAACAGTCCATCCCTCTCCACTGTAAAGGTGCTATGGACATTCAAACAGGAACAAAGAAATTGCAATTTCTGCTGTATATGCAAACAGTGTAATCATTATACCCTGGCAGTTGCTGTAAAAGACTGAGTCAGTGCTTTTAAATTTGTGATATGGGGAAGTCCATGTCTCTAAAGAGGACTGGCTTACAAGTTTATTGCTTCACTGGGGACCAGTGATTCTTAATCAGTATTTGTCTCCTGGAATCCTGAATCCCAGTAAACAAGTCAGTCTAGATAATTGATGTCAAAGTGGCAATGTGTCCATGTTTTTGTGTATCATCTACATCCAGTAACAATTTATGATCTTTCAAGTTGACAGTTCATAGAAACCAGCAATCTCTGCATAGGAAGTTTCTTAAAGATGAAATATCCAGAGCCTTCTGACGTGTTATTGTTCCGACATCTGTAGGTAGAGAATTATGTTTACAGAAAATTCTGCCTGAAGTACAGGGACACATGAGCTGAGCTTCTGCAGGACCATCTCAGTCTGGACCCAAGAGGATTTTATTGGCTTAGTCATATCCCTGCACAGCTATGGTTACTTCCCATCTGAAGGCAAATCTGGCTTAGAAATAGAGGGATGAACTGTCCAATGACAGGAGGGATGGTGCTTTAAGCAACCTGGAGGGCAAGACATCCCTTGACCAGATTAGGGGGTCAGACTAGATAATCTTTAAAGGTCCCTTCCAACCCAAACCATTCTATGATTCTGTGACACCACCATTTAAGGTCTGCAGAGTCTTTATAGTCAAATAACACCAAGGGGCAGAAAATGGCAATTTTCTTGACCATCTTACTGTTTTTTTACCAGACTTACTGATCATGTGCCACAGACCTTCTTGACTGTATTTTTACGATCTAGCATCTCCAGTGGGAGATGCTGGACTTCTGTGCTCACAAAAAATGTCCAGAAAATTAACATGGAGAATGTTGCTTTTCATTCTTATGCAATAAATACTTTTCCTTCTGCCTGATTTGACTTTTAATATGGTGGAGCTTTAGTTCAGTGTTAACACACTTAAGCCTATCTGCCTTGATGAAGAGGTCTACGCATCTACAGTTCTCAGAGAATTGAGCAGAAAGAAGGTGTCCACTTTTAGGTCAACCTAATTGCTTCCCAGACTCCATTGATTATAATAACTAAATACTCAGCTCACATGTAGACATCTTGAAGTGGACACTCAAATTTAAATGTTTTAATTTAATGCTGAACTTCATGAAGATATCTAACCATGCATAAATTTAGTACAGCCAGGGACACAGGAATGTCTTGAGGGTTCACTTGAAGGCCTCTGCTTGTAAATTTTGCTTCATATCAAGCAGAAACGTTTTCATTAGCTGATTAATTCCATGCTGAGTAGTAAATGAAGGTCAATCCACAGCAATCTTTCTTTGATCCTGTGGGAACTGATTTGTAAAAAAACTAACCATGGAGTATCTACATTACAATCTTGTTTTTTTCTTACAAATCAATTTTTGACATATTTTTCACAATTAATTTTCTAGAACAAAAGAGAGTTGCTTAGAACTGGGATTCCAAGCTACTTTGAAGACAGCATGTTGCCTCCTCTATTAATTTGCAGTGAATCTACAATAAATACCATTTGTAAACTTAAATGGAGTATTGGAAAAAATGCAGAAGATGATGTAAACATTTATTCTTACAAGACAGTGAAGCTGGATATGCTTGCCTAATACTGCAGCAAATACAAGAATCCTACAGTTTCACTACAGCATGATGGATAGTAAACTAAGTTACTTCTTTCTTGCAGCAGGCCTGAATATAAGAGGGACTTCAGACCTGATGAGATAGTATGATTTGTTTCAGTACTGGCTGAAATGAGGATTCTCTTAATTTTTCACTCTGTGATTAAAGCTAAAGACAGTAGACATTTTAGAAACAAATCTGTCATTAAAATGCTTCTTTTCCTGTGGTAAATCCATATTTATTTATACTACATGCACTACTCCTTGTATACCTTTTAGATGCCTGCCATCTACTCATTTTCAGATACTTTAAAGAAAGAAGTAAGTTAAACTGGAGCAATTTCAAACTCAAAATGTCTCTTAATCCTTACTCCACAAGACAAATTAGATTTGCAAGCATCTAGACCTCAAATCTATTTGCTCTTTAATAATTTAAGCACTGAAAGGTCAAACAACTCTTTTCTGTTCCCCTTCATCAAAGTCCAAATGCTAATGAAAAATAACTAAATCCTATCTGCTGGCCAATTTCCACACACTGCTGTTTCTCTGATGTAAATTAACACATTATGAGCACCTGGGTCAATGGAAACCTGACAGAATTTTACCAGTGATACTTTTTACATTTGTACAAATGAGATCATCTTGCTAATGAATTTTACAAAATTACCCCAATTACAATTATAATCCAAAAGCTTTCTCTAGGTCTTACAATTAATATTACTTTCTTTAATATGTAACAGCTGGACTACGCTGAAAAGGGTTCAAGCTCAGTGAATTGAGCTAGCACTGTGCCACTCTTACATATTAGCCAGACTTCTGGCTGGTCTGATGTTGCATTATTCCTTTTCCACTCCTCTACGTTTCAGAGAATAAAGTCTTCCTACCTGTAATCCAGAAAACAAGTTCTACACTACAGTGAAATGTGCCAAAAGCATATTGGTTATTGGCAGCATTTAGACTGATTTTCCGGAAGCAAAGAAATGTAATTTAAGTATAATTCATGTTCCACAATTCTACTATAGAATTTCAATGCCTTAGAAATTAAATACAAAATTAATTTTTATAAATAAATAGTTCGGTGTTGCATTGAGAAAGGAACACATGGTAGTTATTTTTAACCTAGGATTCAAAGGATTCAAATTTGGAGATTAAAAAAGATGTATGGAAAAAGAAAAAAAATTATATTATTCTTACACTGCTTTTTATTCTAACAATTCCAAACCAGTTCCAAATTTAAATGATTATGCAGAGATACAGATCTGAACACAGTACTTTAATTTTTGTTAGAAATTAAACATAGCAGGTCTCTCAGATATTTATTGAATTTGGATTGCTTAAATTGGAATGGTGTGTCAATGTCTGATAAATACACTATTTTTTTTCAGAATTGAAAAAGAGACATGAAAGCAGAAAGAAAATGTATTAGCACAGTAATAAAAGATGCTCAGAGTACTTAGACAAATGACAATTTCAAAGAAGACTTGTATATATGTAGTCTTAACTACATGAAATGATAGGTTTTGGTAACCTCCTGAATCAGGACATTACTCCACATTAGTGGAATGCTGCAAATCGAATTTTAATTAATCGAAGTCTCATTCAAAGTTACAGAATAACTTTCCAAGAAGGACCTATTGGATGCAAACGTGAACTTCAGAAGTCTTTATACAGGAGTATGTACAGGTACATACTTAACATGTACAATCTAGTCATTTATTGAAACTTACTAATCTATAATTACACCTAATTCCATAGTAATTCCAAACTACAAACAAAGGGAAAACAAGCTTGATTACTTCATTATTGAACTGTCAGCTCTATTTTGTCTCTCTGAAACAGTCTTGATGCTTTATATAACTGAAGCATTGAAGAAATTTTTAGAATTAATTTCACAGAAGGGAGATGGCCTAAGGAACTGAATAGAGACAAAGACTATCTGAATTTATTTACTAGTCTTAATACAGCTGCTGTGTGTGATCCTAGCCAAGCCAATCAACTGTTACAGGCCTCAGAAATCCAGTTGTAAAATTAGAATAAAACACTTTCTTATTCCTGCTTCAATTGTTTAAAATGTCTTCAAGATCTTATTATCCTTGATTTCTTTTTGCCCCTAAGAAATGCACAAAGCCTGCAAAGCTCTTAAGGTCCAATAAGAGTGCCCTAATGAGCTGTGTAAACTGTTGGGCTACCTCTGTAGACTGTCATGGTAACACTCGTGAGCCTAATTTGAAGTTTTCTGCTGACTGTTTTAAGTTCAGGCTTTATTAGAAATATAGGAAACCAGTACTTTTTATAGATCTATTTCTGTATTTTGACCTGCATGCTTACTTTGTTTTAATGCTTACAGACTCAAACAATAGAATAACCCTTAATCTACATATTGACCACTGTTACTCATTCCCACAGCCCTATTTATCTGCATGCTACAATCACTTTACTGCATTCTTCTACTAAAATACCAGTTCCAATAGAGGGCAAAATTAAGAAACCCAAACCCCACCCCATTATCACAGCTCTAAATCCATGAAGAACCTGATTGCTCAAACCATAAGAGTCCCCAAAGTTTGTAGGGTCCCCAAGGTTTCAGCATCTTCTGTAGACCCTGAAAATTCTTCTATCATACTGACATTAAGATTTTTAAAATGTATCAGTTGTTTTGTTCATGTTTTGCATCTGAAACTTCATATATCTTTGCTCGTCATGTGTTATGCAGGTTTATTGCCTAACAATGCTTTCTGAAAAGAATACAGACTTTGGACAGTTTATTCTATGTAATATGCAACATAACTTCATCTTTGTCATCAGTTGTCTCTGGCGTGGTCATATCATATTTATATGGATTAACATTCGAGATACATATCTATTTCTCCATGCCCTTATAATGCACTAGATTCTTGTAATTCATCCTGTAACTTCAAATTTTAAAGTTCTAGAAATTATATGTAATTATACATATGTAATGCACCTTGAAATGGAAGAGGGAAATTACTCTTTAAAGGACAGGAATTAATAATTTATGGTTAGCAGGCAAATAGAAAAAGGCTACAAGAAATTGCCACTAACTCTCTTCCTACTGTGCAAGAGCCTGTACATTTATTATAGGTGGATTAAACAAAGGTGATGAACAACCCCTGATTTATCAGGTGTCTCACCATCACAGCTACACAGGCCTTGCCAGTGGGTCAGGAGTTCTAGCAACACCTAATATACAGTGAATAAAATATACTCTGTGTGCAGTCATTTCCAGAACAGAATAAATGCCAGAGAATCAGCTGAATAGCAGTCCTGTCCTGCTGACCACTGTCCCTGTGACCACTCTGCATATTTTATCAAAGGGGAGGCACACGTGGTTCAACTGTGGACTAGAGGTAAGACCAGGAAGTTTTTGATTAGCAGCAGGACAAATGAGTATACCTACTAATGATGGACAAGACTGTTTAAGGTAGACACCTCTATTTCAGGGATGTTTTATTTGGGGAATCAGAGATTTTCTGGGCTTTATGAAAATACAGCATCGCTCACTATAGCTTCTAAAAAAAGGTGAAGAAGCTTAAAAAAAATCCCTCGTAGGAACATAATGTTCAGATATGAAAATATAGAACTTAGAGTGAAGAAAAACAAGCAGACTAAATAAAACCTCTAAACTGACGTTGCTGTACCAATGCCAACAACAATGCCAACAAGTAGGTTTAAAATCACACACTAATATGCAATTTATATGGGGGGAAAAAAGTGATTTAGGCAATGCTGCAAATAATATGCGCACAACACCTAATCATCAAAATTCTTGCAATGGTTCCCATTTAAGCCCTTGACGTACCAGTTTTAGAGGTATATTGCCTGTTTCTTTGGGTGAGCAAAGGGAATCTTAAATCCTTATAGCTTTTCCGAGTGAAGGGAGTCTTAAATCCTTCTATATTTTTGTTTGCATCTTTTCTTGAAGCTAGGAGGTTCCATGTAAACAAAAGATTCATCATTTCTTTGGCAGGTTTTTCACTCTGTGGAACAGTTGTTGTCTCACAAATGTAGAAAAGATGCTAAGTAAATAAAATACTTTGCGCTACCAGCTTGTTCAAACTTGAATGGAATGATTCTACTTTCACACCTGCCTTCATTTACTAGCTTTGCAGGCCAAGAGATAGGTCTGGTTAGATTCTCCAAGGCAAGGCCTATCTTCACTCTCAGGAAATACTATTACTGGCACCTGAAATTTTCAGCCCATGGGGAAAAAATAAAATTCAAGGAATCTTTTGGAATCAGAACTGGCATGAACACAAGAGAGACTAATATTATACAACACCTCCGTTGTCATGCAAGGAGCCCTATTTCTCAGATCAATCACAGCAGAAATAACTAAACGGCTGTAAAGGAGGAGATAAGACAGATTAGGTTCAGTCCCTAGAGATAGTGCCAAATGTAAACTCTCAGGTGTCATAATAAGCTTTATCTTCACAGACCCAAGTCCACTGGGGAACAGTATCCAGGTTTTAATGTAAAACTCCTAAGCTGCTTTGTGACTGCCCAACTCTTTTGTATGGATGGTCTCAAAGACTTAAAAGTCAGTGTTTACAAAGGAGATTTTCTGGGAAAAATACATCCAAGGAAACCTCTCCTTAGCATTCCTATGGTTTTATAAAGGAAATCCTGACAATTTTTCAAATGGAAAGCATTATGTCACTGGAAGCTAAAGGTATTTTGCTTGTTCTTTCCTCTAGGGACAGTCACCAGGGAAGGATATGACAACAGATTCAATTCTCTTGAGAAGGAAAACATCTGCTACATAGTATCTCAATTGCAGAAGAGACAGATAGGCTCTGAAAACAGTAATTAAATGGCCACCATTAAGTTCCTAACACATTCAAATTCTTTTTTCCAGGTGCAGAAGAAAGAATACATTTCTCTTTTGCAAATCTGGACTCCCTAGGATTGGAGGGACACATTAGAGCTTTAGCTCAGAAAATTGCACAAAGAAAATCTGCAAGGAAAAGGAGACAGTGAGGCATGCTCCTTCCAGTTTCCAGTGGCGAGATGGGTGCCACCTAGTCCTGATGACATTGGGTGTTTGACTTCTTGTCTCATTTCCTAGTACAGAGATTCATTGTTTTTGACAATCTAAGCACGCTTGTCAGGGGCAGAGAGTGTCCAGCAGATCTTCAGCCTTGTAATTGCAGGCAACCATAATACCATTCAGGAAACCTTTCTAAAATGTTTCTGCCTTTAGATTCAGTTATCACAAATGACAATCCAAAATGCAGCTTTATTTTGTTAGTAGAGAAGGGGAGAGAGAGAGTGAAAAATCTTACAAGGATTTCAGTTTGTAATACTTTGTTATTTAGCAGGACAATAAAGATTGTGGCAGTAGATGATCTGTGCTTAGTTTTACAACATATAGCCTGCTGATGGACTGCAGCTTCAGTTTTGTCCCATCCATCCTTTGCAAAAAATCAATAAATTCAATACATATGCTAACCTACACTTATTCAGAAGAAGTATTAGCTTACTACTGAAATAGCATATTAAAATTCATAAGACCCATTTGCCCAACAAGTATATAAGTGGTTGGTGGTTATACTTAACACCAACAATAATTACTGCACAAGAGACTGCTCTGTTGTTAACTGAGATTTGTGAACCGGCAAGGGAATCAAAACTGTTCTCTCAACCCTCCCAACCCCCCTAATCTTTGATAAAAGGATAAATATTGATGACATGATATTTTTTTCTCCCTGAGGAAAAAAAAAATTAACCATTGCATGGTTAATTATTTGTAACTATTTAAATCCTGGTGCCCAACTAGGACTTGGGAGTGTTATTACTGCACTGGTCTACAAGAGTGATTGTCATAATTACCACAAACAAGATGACAAAGATGACAGGATGCAACTATGTTTTCACAAGTGTTATGTACATTGCTACACCTGAAATTCCTTAATCATCAGTTTCCCTACCCCTATTCTCCCAGGGGCTGCGTACTGCTCTATACTGATATGATCCATCTTATGACACACAATGTCTTAGCAACTCTGCATACTTAGAAATAACCACGTAATCCTACCTGACTTTTTCTTCTACAAGGTAATAACACACGCCTCTTTGTTATTTTGCAGGGGAAGTATTTAATTATTGTTCTTCTGCTGAAAAAATTAAATGTTCTAAAATATTGCAGGCCACAAAACCCCCCTATGATCAGAAACATACTTTTTCTGAAACACTTAAAAACTTCATTGTGGCTTGTACTCTCCATGCTTAATATAAATTTATGTATTTGGCTGCTTTTTCTTCAAACTCAAAAATGTCAAGAAAATACATAAATTTTGTACGTAGTCTGTAGACCTGCACAATACAAAGTGAGTACAAAATGTATATAAAATTAAGCCTGCTTAAAACAGTACTGTTTCACAAGGAGTTCAAAGTAGTTTTCTACAGGTTTCTGCACGTGTAAGTAATATGATACAAGAGAGCATTTGGCTCTATTTTCCTAATTTATTTCAGCTATTAAATGCTGGACAAGAAAAGGACATCTTTGACTACAGAGCTCCCCTAATGTGCCACAGACAGTATCAATGAGATCAATCTACTAAATACAGGCTGCAAGTGCAAACTAAGAGGGGCCCCAGAGTCCTGGCCATGTATTTCAGCGGTGGTGGTTTTTTTCCCCTTGGGTGTTTTTGAGTATTTTTTTTGTTTGGTTGGAGGTTGTTTGTTTTTTTTTTTTTTTTTTTTTTTTTTCTTTTTTTTTTTTTTCTTTGTTGTTTGGTTAGTTTTTTTTTTCCCACAGGAAAAAAAGAAATGCTGCAGAAAAGCAATTGTGTATATGAAAAGAGAAAGAGACAAAACAAAGCTAGGAAAAGATTGAAATATTCAAGAATACAAAAGTTTACACAAGGCAGGAATGTACAGAAAAAGAAAATAACAGATAATGTAGTGAAAACAGCTTGACATGTATCATCCTCTTTGCTAAATAAGAGGTGAAAATAAAAAGCAGTAGGAAAGATAAAATAAAAATGAAGTCTATCTAATATAGATACACTTTAAACAAAGCATTTTTAACAACTTATACCCAGCTACTTTTTTATAAATTACACACAGTATGTTTGTAAAAGATGTTTGATTTCACAGTTATATTATAAAGTCAAATACCTTTTACAAACAAATTGTGCATAATTTATAAAATTAATTTATTTCATAATAGAGTTGAGAAATCATATTATGTACTTTCATAGGATTGGAGGGGGATTGTTATCCAAGAATGACTGCCTACAAGATCTCTTTACACTCACTATGATCTACTGAGCATTTTTTAAAATTGCTCTACCAACTGACACTTGGCTTCTTCCGTAAATAACTCTGATAAACATAACCTTATAATCTTTTTGGTAGGTATGCTACCATTAACATTTTGGCAACAATAAAACATCTCTGCTGACAGTTCTTTCATGTTTAAGGGACAAGAACATCCCATTTACATTGACCAGGTACTGGGTTTTTTAAAGGCCATTTGAAACAGAAGATGCATCAAAGCCTTATAAATTAAGACACTACAAGTTTTACTGCAAGAAATCCAGAATGTTGTAATCCTATCTCTATTCCACATCTGTGATAACCAGCTCCCACCTTCAATATGCTCAGCTCCTTTTAGTATCTCCCGAACACTGGCTGGAAAAGAGGAGACACATGCTGTGGCTGCTTCTGGGCTCCATCCTGGCTTGCTGCTATGTGAATTGTAGCTCTCTGCTGATGGCCCACATGAAATCAACTAACTCACCCTCCAACATAGCCTAACTCCTCAGATGCCAATCTGGGTCTTTCACAGAGATGCCAAAGTATGTGAGAAACTCACTATTTATGCAACATTCAAACTATTGCTTGAAAATTTCCAAGAGGTCCTCTGTTAGTGAGGGAAGGAAGGAACATACAGGCAGATGAACAGGATGATATTTAAGACTGGTGTTCTTATGAAACCAGGAAAAAATCAGGTGTAACTTTAACTTATTTATGAGTCAGAAAGAAAGTCAAAATCTTGGACATGTAATATAGCACGCAGAAGACAAGGAGTACTCCCTTTCTTCATTTTACCAGTGAAAAGTTTTATTCCTACTGAGTAATGACTCGGTCCCTCTAGGAAACACACTATTGATCTCACTCCACATGGCTTTATGCTCTTAATTTAAACCCAAGCAGCAATATCACTAACTTCAATGATGCTGGTCTAAACTGAACTAACCTAAAGCTTTATATCCTCCAGGGCTTTGAGACCGACTTCATTACCAAGCAGTACAAAACAGGGATGCCTCCTACTTTATTTCTGGTCTTCTCACAACTTGCCTTTAAAATGAATGCAAACCACAGAGATTGTGAGGTTACTAATCCCACAAAATAGTCCACAAAGCCACTATTCTGAGATCTTCTGGCAGTCAACATGGAAAAACTGAATAAAAAATAAATAAATAATTTTCAGAGAGTGAGCTATACATTCAGCTGTTTATTACAACACTCCTCACCATTGCCAAGTTGTTTACAATCATATATAAGTACTCTTTTTCTTTAGAATATTTCCAGTTATTTTGAGATACAGGAATGGAGAAAGCACGATATACTGACTTGGAGAAAGCTAAACAGATTGTCCCTACCTCCATCAGAAATAAAACTGCGCTCTCATCTGCATCGATCCCCAGGGTTTGACCTTCTAGGCCATCCTTCCCACCACTACTTTTCTGTAGCCAGAAACACACTGCAGTTCCTCTCCTGACTGTGTGAGGAGGCTTAGCTCTTCTTCATCTTTGCAACAGAACTCTCCCTTGGGGAAGAACGACCTACTCATTTCCTAAGCAACTTCGTTGCGTATAAACAACTAAAAATCATTTTAAAAGAAAGTTGCAGGTATGGATTTCAAGAGGCAATTTCTGCTGTTAACAAACAATGAACAAACCATTTCAAGTGCAGAGCATGTTCTGTACTATCCTGCTACTGATCTGTTCTTAATTTGAGTACTTTCTTCCAGTAATCACCTATTCAAAGCAGTGAGGTAAGAAGGAAGAGGGTGAGAGGGAGATGGGGAGGAAGAGGGATGCAGAGGAAAAAAGGGAGAGACAGAGAGGGAGAGGCAGAGGAGGTGGGAGACTTCTGTGTAAAATCCTGCTGAGAAGAAAGATGCCAGTTAATCACAAGTTATGTGGGAAGTTTTTATAATGAAAATCACCCATCATCAAAATTATCTAGATTTATGAAATACTTCTCTCCAACCTTGTTTACAGATATTTATATGATAAGACTCTTTCCATCTTTCAAAATTTGTATTAAAATACCTTATTTCCATCAGAGTAGCTTAGAGTAACTCCCACAATCCCCTTGGTATGCAGTGTAGCACAAAGAAATAATTTTAGTTTATTCCAGTTTAAAGGACAAATAGGAAATCAACTTAGATGTTCAGATTTTTGCATTTGTCATGCTGTGGAGGTGTTTGTGCTTAGCAGAGCTCAGAGGACAGTGTGTAACTCTTAGTACAAAGAGCTTATGACCTCAACTGGTCTTGCTCATAAAATATAATAATGAAAACAGTTAATAGCTGGTCTTGCAAAGACCATTTTTGTTAGATGCCACATGTCTGATATAACAACATAACACTGAATATTTCAGTCTTGTAACTTTAATTTCTCTTTGTCCTGGCTTGATCAAGATAAGATCAGTTCTAAATTGCTTTGGAATATTAGCTGGGTACCATGAATTTATTTTTCAGGCTCTCAACCATAACTCATTACAGGGAACTTGCTTGGCATCAGTAAGTCACTATGGCTTTTGTGTGTGTGTGTGTGTGTGTGGGAGCGTGCGTGTGGCTCAATACCCTGCTGCTAGGCTATTTAGTGATAAAATCTGATACAATAAAATATTAATTACAGCTGAAAGGTTGGGTGAGAAATATGAACTCAATTACAGTCCCACATTGTGAACAAAGGGCACGGTGAAAAAATCCTTTAGTTATAGATGTTTGGGATAATAAAAGAACAACTAGAACATTAGACTCAAACTGAGTGCTCCCTAAAAGGCCACCTGTTATTAATCTTCACATCAGGCATAGAATTTCAAGTAAATTAGGTCAAGATGAAAGACTTTTGCTGCTGATTTTTTTTACTTAACTAATTTAAAGCTTTATCTGAGTATTTTTTCTTTGATGTTACTGCAATTTAGTAATTAGAAATTTGTAACAAGCATAAGGACACACCAATTGTAACGAAAGTTTAGATATCATATATATTATGCAAAATGATCACCTTATATTGTGGCAAGAATTAGCAGTTTATTCTAGAAGTCTTCATTGCAGTCAGATTGCCAGTTTCTCAGAACCAAATGTAAGATGATGTGGTTATACCATCTTAGACAGCCTCTTTTTGGTTTGTTTGTTTTTCAAAAAATACCAGCAGTGGAATATAAGTTATTCTAAGACTTCTTAATACATACATTTTTGTTTATCTGTTTGATTTACCTGAGTGTGAAGTCATATGCATTACCAAAGACCTAAAAGAATGTGACCAGATTGCAAACAAGCACAACTGTGATCCTAAGTTAGTGCAAATCAAATAATATGACCTTGAAATCCTATGTTTAATAGCGAATCATAAGAACTAAGAAATCTTATCTATTACTGCAGGCTAAAATGTGCCATTAGATCATAAAATAAGATTCTCATTGTCTGATGAACTGTGTTCTGTATTAACATTGTTTTCTATTTCAGCAAATTTTGCTGAAACTATGGCAATATATTTTGGTACCAAGCCAGAAAAGAGACTTCCAATGAATTTACATTTATGATACTTGGAACAATCCAAAGACCATTTCAAAGCTTCTTAATCAGCTTTATTCTTTGCTTAATTTCTTTTTAAAAAGAACACAGAAAAATGATAAGTTCATAAGTATAAGATAAAAGTTTCTTGGTACAGCAAGCAAAGTGCTTTTATAAGCCAGTATTACACCATTTAACTCACCAGTTTTCAGGTTGCCAAAGCCAATTTACAGAACAACAGGAAAGCATGGAAAAAGGAGTAAAGTCTTGTCACAGTTTAAAATAAATTAAAGAAAGCAAAACTGTCTAAAAGAATTAGTCTAAAAAAGAACAAAGTTAGAGGGGATCTGAAGGAAATATTCAAAATGGAAAGCCATATCAAGGCTGACTGTTCCTTTCTTTTCAATCTGTCACAGAGAAAGGAAATGCTGATGCACAATGGTACTGCAGTACAGATCAATGAGGAAGATACAAAAGAAAATTCCAGGAGTCTGAATACATGCAAACCAATATGCAACAGTCTGCAAGATCACACAGCCCATCTTATCAGAATCAGAAGCATCACTTCTGCAAGTGTATGCCTAACTTTCTGATACTCAAAGACAGCTCACTGCTGCTTGAAAATTGTTTATGACTGGAATGCAAAGATTCATTACAACACACCCTCAGCTCCAGCGAAGTTGTTGATGGCACCTAAACCATCAGATTTCACCTGGTTCCATCCTGCTATGTGATGCAGGGAGTAACAAAGGAACAGACTAGGTATTTTTCTTATTATAGAATAAGATGGAATGCTGTTACCCTGTCTCACAAATTATGTAGAAAATAGATCTAGCAAGGTCTGAATGACCAGTTTACTTGGATTCTCAAGAAAAGAGGAAGGTCAATTCCTACCTAACAGAGGCAATTGTACTTCTTTAAGTTTAAATGGGATGAATATGTTATGTCATCTCCACTAAACAGTTCTGAGATTCAAGCATCTGTTTTTAAATTAATACTATAATATGTTGTTTTCATTCTACAGTCTTCAGAGTAGCTGGATATGATACAATAAAATACTCTACTGGAGTTAAAAGACACGGAGTAACACAAAAACCCAGCAGTCTTCATGCAAGAACCTGCCCAAGTAATACCTACTTTCAAAGAAATCTAGGGCCACTTTCAAACGAGATTTCTTCCTCAATAGCCATGAAGAAGATCAATAGCTACACAAAGTTAAATCAAAAGAGCAATGAAAAAAAACACCTTGAGAAATGATGTGATGTCCTTAAGGAATAGGAACATTCCCTCAGATCTAAATCCATGCATAAATGACAAAGACACTGTTGCTCAGTCTCTTGTATTCAACTCCCAATTTATGCATGTTATATGTGATGCTGCCTCCTAGAATAGTGGTTTTCATTCTGTTCTCCACAAACTTGTAGAAAATGCAGTTTGCAGAAGGTAAGAAAAACATACAGCTTAGGGACTTCAAATCACAACAATTAGATCTGCATGTACACTGAAATATCTTCAAGGGTTTATAGATTAAAAAAGTAATTTTATTAAGAGAAACTGATTATAAAGATTACAATTAAGTGATATTCTAGTTCAAATTTGTCTAGTACACAACAGACTACTGCAATGCTGTAACTATGTCCTGTAGAGTGTCCATGAGGTGTGGACAGTCTGCAAATGCACCAGTGTTCATGGGCATGACTATGGCCAGTTGCAGAGCTTTTACTTATGAATGTGAATTAATATGCACATGCAAATTGATCAAGGAGCCTGGATATTACACAAAAATTAAGAAGTAGGATTTAGAGCAGGAGATCTGCTAATGGATTAATAACACTGTTAACAGTAAATATATCCTACATCTTCTACAAAGCTGTGCACTGGAAATTGACTACTGAATTGAGCTGAGGAATTAAGAAAATAGATATATCAAAATGAGCAGTTTATAAGTAGAGGGAGAATGCTTATTTTCTCCCTTTATTCAAGGATGCTTTGCAATCTGCTGGTTTGTGTACAGCACAGGAAGAAAAATATTTGCTGAGGCAGCTGACTGAATACACAAGCCAATTTCAACAGGTTTTGTGATTCAAAGCTTGAAAACTGTTTACTGCTCATTAAAGCACTCACAGTGGATATGAAGTTTTTCATCTATTCAGTGAGAGGATTCAAAGTAGAGCATGGAGAGACTAGCTCAAACAGATCCACTACAGTAGTTTAAGATGTGGTCTCATTTGTTCATTTTCTCCTGGCCAGATGCTTTGTTTACATGGGAAAATTGGTGGGAAGCAGCACATGCCTGGGCTTCAGTTGCAACTGCAGAAGCCAGTGTTATCACTTAAGCACCCAAGGCACAGGCACATTTTCTCCTGCCAGCTCTTCTGCAGAAGAGCAAGACCACAACAAAAATAACCACAACAGAATTCTCGCCTCTCAATGCTATCGTCTCTTTCCACAACTTAAATGCAGTGGGTTCTGGTCCAGCAATTTGGAAACGGAGATTACTGTCATTATCATTTTCATTCTTTCTTCCCTACAAAAAAGCTCTGCAGGGCACTTTAATCAGCAGTGCAAAATGATGCACAAAAACAAGTCAGTTTTTGTGGCATTGTCCCCAGTTTTCAGGACTTCTGTGGATAAATACAAGGCTGACCTTCTATTCTGTCAGTGAAGGTATAACTCTTCCTCCTCCCTGCACTGGGAATGACTCTGGTAGGATTAGGTAGCATAGAAACCTTGGCAGCATGACATTGTACATCTCTTCCCACAGGAAATCTGGCCGTAGATAAAAGATTCTGCACAGTTCAGGATTAGCACAACTGTTAAATACAGATGAGATTTTGGCCTTGTGCTTCTACTACCCTATGAGGTTAATCTTGAAAACAGCTTCAACTCCAGATGGGACAATGCAGTTAATTCATCTGTCCTCATCTGATTTCCCCATGGAACCTTCTCCCTAAATTCAACATTTTTATAATGCCTTACACATCTATCTTACCACTCTCTGATGCTGTTTTAGGCTGAGGCTTTTACACTTCTCCTGACTAAAGAGCTGCTGGTCTCAGTTGTAGAGCCCAGTAAGTGACTCTAATGTTTCTTTGTGTCATTTAATGTAATCCAGTTGAGCAGATTAGCTTTTACTTAGCAATGCTTTAGAGTCATGATGCTTGTTGTAAATGCCAGTGATTTCCTTTCCTACCTAAATGAACAGTATAACAGAAAGTTTACATGCTAATATTCAGCAAAATGAATAGCCCTTCAGCATCAAGTATGGGGAATGACAGTGTTTCACTTGGAATGCATCTATAGCTTTTCCTCCTCTATCCATTCAGCACTCCTCTTTATCCTTTTGTTTCCTTTAACATTACTTAGTATCAAATAAAAGCATTTATCTGATTGCTTGCAATGCGTGATCAAAATGCTTTAGTACAAACGGCTCAATGGTTTAGAATGGTTCAATGAAAAATTTATACTGAGAGCTAGGAATTGCCCCAAATTACTTTGTTCTGAAAACCACAGTCCTCCTACTGTACATTTAAGTATTAGCAACATGTTTTTTTTAATGCAGCCATTTAGTGTTTGCTAGTGAATAAAGGGCTCATGCAAACTTGCTCAAAATGCACAATACTAAAGAAAAATTCCTAAGGTCAATGGAAGTATGGAAATGCACCATTGTCAAAGAATCTGTAGAAAAGCCAGTTAAAGTGGTACTGATTACTACTGTGTTGCAACTTAAATTATTAGAAAAAGCCCGCTGACTTTTTTGCTCCTTGTCACTCAGACAACTCTGATCCATGTGATAATCTTGACAAAAGTCTGTGCTCTTTTGGGGGTTGTCATGTACAGAACACTGAAAAACATACTTTTGGCACCATAGTGCTATGTAACTTTAACTAGCACCACCTTCTTGACAGGTACGTATATCTGTTCTAATTCACCACTGCCTAGAGTAATATATGTGGTCTCTGAACTAAAATTGCCCTCCTTCCCCTCTGAAGTTTATTCCTCTGATGCATTTTTAGAAAATAACCATTTCTTCTCTTGGCCTTAACTGGCTAGTTCTCTCAACTCCTCCATATGTAACAACAGGTTTTCCATGATCATTTATGCCAAAACACTCCACTGTTGTAGTGCCAGTACAGAATTGATATTTCTTGATAGATCAGAAGAAGGCATAGGAGCTCACACGAGGTCCTGCCAGTGTCTTGTACAATGATGCTGATAGCTTGTCACCTTTGCTGGAGACCCCACCTGCTGAGTACAGTCTATTTGCCTATTTCACAGCCATGCTGTGTTTTGATGATTCACAGTCATACTGTGAGCCATACACACACACACTTTCTTCTCCTCTGTTATTTCCAAAAATGAGCCTCTATCTTACAACATGCATGCTTCTTATTAGCTCATAAAAGGCAAACTTTGCATCCTACATCCTGAAGGCTATTCAGTGTTTTCTGTGCAACATTCTAATCCAGTGCTGCAGGCAGGATTACTGCCAAATGGATCAAAATGTTTTATATTTTAGATCTATAAACAAAACAGGCACTGGGTCACTTCTCAGTTGATAATTCAGTATGTTACTATACAGCACAGTGAACATGTACATGTATCATAGTCTCTGTTTCAGAGCTCTCATGAACCACTTAGAAATACATATTTAATTCAAATACTTATGAAAGAAAAGGAACTGAATCTTGAGAATCACAAAACCCAGAAAGTATATGGCATAGCTAGAGCATATAAATATTGATGTGCAACACTGCCAAGGCTTCAGCACTAGCAGGGGCTAAGCGGACAGGGCTTCCAGTACGACCTGCAAGCCTGACCTGAGCACTCATTTAGTCAAACGAGTGAACCAAGAAGACCAAAGGTGACACCATACTTTTCATTTGGGACACCTCTCTTTGGCATCTAGAATTTGAGAGGAAAAATACCGATGGGATTCAAACCTTCACAAAAACAAAGAACTGAGGTAAGATGACAAGCTACAGTAATTTCACATGGACAAGGATATGGGAAGTGCACATACACAATACACATTAAGGTGAACAGTGAAAGCTCCCGGAGAGAGCAATGGGTTATACGTGTCTGACAATTCCTAACCACAGTTTTACAGGAATTTAGAATAGGTCACTCAGCATTGTGGGTACAACTAACATACATGTGATGCTGTCAGAACATTACTTTGAAATGTCTCCACAAAGTACATCCCCACATAATCCTGTTCCACAACCACCAGGGTAAACATAAATGGCCCACATACTATGCCTTTAATCCTTCCACAGCACACAGTAAAATGAAAACAAATCCCTGGCACACTTCAGTAAGCACAGAGCAAGAGCAACTCTTTCTCACATTTTCAAGGAGTGCTCTGTTGTTCTGCATTTGAACTTGGGTATGTTTAAACTGAGTACTCCTTCAAAAATCATGCAATGCAGTAATTTCCACTGATGTCCATAATTCCTTCACTGTGGTCCCTATATTAAACACCTCCTTCTCACAAGGCAAGGACCCAGAAGGACATTTGAGCCCCCCTAACACACTCAGTGGAAGAAATATGCCTCTACAACTCCAGAGGGCTACTCTGACATGAAGCTAGGATAGCACCTCTCACCACACTGTCTCTACGGGATAATCAATGCCCCTAATCAAGGACCTTCCTGAACTCAGACAGAAGTAGGTGATTACATTTAAGGACCTAAAATACACTTTATTTAGGATTTTTACTGTACAGGTCTACATCTACTTAAGATACAAGTGTTTGAGCTCTCTCAGGAGAGAATGCGACATTCACACCAGCTTTCTCCATAATAGCCAAACAACTCCAGCAGGTTTGCAGAAACCAGAGGCTGGGTTAAATACTGTTTTCAAACTGAGAGGCTTTCACCACACTGCTCCCACACCCCAACCATCTGTACAGCATTACTGTGGTCTCCTGCTGAGGTTGGCCTAGCATGAAAACACAAATACAAGAAAAATCAGAGAGCCAGGAGAGTGTACATGATGAAACCTGTCGAATCAAATGGAGACTCTCTTTCTTCTGTCCATTATTTTTGTTTTTATTTAAATACCATCTAAATTGTAACACACCAAAAGTTCCATGAGAAAATAACATGGACTTCAGGTATCTTGTTTGCCTGAGAGGAGCTTCAGGAACTCTGTACTTCTAGTTAGAGGTTTCTGCTGCTTTATTGGAAACATATGATACTTGAGAACAGGTTGGTGGCTCAGACTTGCTAACACTGAGCTGCTTAAAATCCATCTAAGCTATTTATGCAACACTGTCCTCCCTGTTAAATTGCTGGAAAGGTCCCCAGCAGGGCTGTGGCACCAGCCCGCTACCACTCTCCCCAAAATTCCCAGACCTGAACCAGGGCCCATCCCTGAATGGCAATCTGTTAAGGGGTCCTAGTGCCTGGGAGCTCTGCAGTATGAATATAGACTGGTTTTAGCCAGTTGGCCTCAGCATGAGAGAATGGTACTGGACATACAAATTTCACTGGTAAATATGCACACCTGAAGTCTGAGCTCAAGTACATTAATCTGAACACTGAGTAGCCATCCCTCTCAAAGGGATCATGAAAATATGACCCCATTCTGTTCCCTGAATACTCAGAGACTGAGCTGTTCATTTTAGTAAGTAGATTTAAGAAAAACATGTTTTATCAATTCTGACTTAAGTTGGCAATCCAGAGCCAGCAAAACAAGTGTGAGTTCCATGAGTTAATGATTCACTGGTTGAACTGTTGATGGACTTCAGCCTTCATGAGGAGATTGGAAAAACCCAGTGCTTCAAAGGATCTTAACAAAGAACTGGTATATATGAACTGGACTATCACACTGTCAGAATGAGAGGTAAACAGTCCAGAGAAGACTATCAGAAGGGATTTTACAAATATATGGTCTCCACTGCAACCTACTTAAGGACAGCATGTAGAAGGAATGTAAAAAAAAAGAGCAGAGCCTCCTAACAGTGCAGCAAATTTTTAAGTTGTTAATTATAACCAAAATCTGCGAGAAAGTATTAGTGAGTTATGAAACTGTAATTAATCTCTTCGCAGATATGGAATAATCTTTTCTCTCTTTTATTCTTCAATTGCACTAGCTTGCTTTACTTATTATGGATTAATTTCTATTAATTGCTAAATGACAGGTGTCATTACATGCTGAGTTCTCAGTGAGACAAATTAGTACTTGAAGAAATCAAGGATCAATACTCCTTTTATCCAGGGACTATGTGAGAAGTCACAGTAAAAGGACCATGGAAATTTCTGAAGCAGTTAACAGGACATGTTAAGCTGCACCACGCATGTCCAGGCAACAGGTACCATAAATTCTAGTTCAAGTCACAGTAAAAAATCCAAGGACAAGTTCTACTGCATAACAAAAAAGAATTACAGCAGTTTATAGCATAAGCAATTACTGCACTGTTCCCTCAATGAAACAGAAATTGACCCTTCTGCTGTAAATAATTATACTTGTTGCTATAAAGAAGTGACAATTATGGGCATTAATAAAACCCAATCCCTTCTCTACCAGAGACATCCTCAAACAACTTTACAGGTTGTAAAACTATGATTTGGAAAGAGCTGACCCTACAGCACACAATTCAGGCCTTTATGTTTACAGACCCTTAAGAAATAGAAAGGATGCTCATAGCAAGCAAATCAGAGTTCCCTTCATGCTCTTTAGAGCCAGTAGTCTCAAGTAATTTGAAAGGCTGTATTTTGAACATGGCATTCCAGAATATTAGTGAGTTAGTAATGCTACTTAAACATGTATAGTTACATTATTTCAAATGCCAATTTCTTTATGATAAATACACCCAATATCAAGACTGCTTTATCTGTGAGCTCTTGAAAGGCCAGAGTTCACTCTTCATTTTATTGAGAAGCTTTCCAAATTCTGCTGATTAATGTACAGTTCTGATACTTCTCAGCTGTGTCTACATGGGTTTTTCTTTTTTCTCATTACTGTGTTACCATGTAATGCCACTGGGAATAGAAGGAAATTACAAAAACATGCTAGCATTACATGCAAAGCAGGAATTGTGAGAGGATATAGCTAAAAATGCAGATATTGCAATGTCCTTATTGGCATGTGCTGTTGCCATGTTTTTGCCTGCACAGAACACTAACATCACTTATTGTGCCAATCAGCATTCTCCCATTTCAAAACTCATTGCTCTCATATCCTGAATTTATAATTATACTCATGATGTCTGCCTTCATAATTCATGCACAGTAATTAATTCTGCACTCTTACTATGCAACACAGAAACTCAGACAGAGATAACAGGAACTTTGAGAAGTGGATTGTAACTTTGAGGCCTGGGCCTGTGGCTACAACATACTCACAAGAGCAATGCAAGTGTCTCATGAACTTTTCACAGTAGTGGAAAGTATCCTGAAACTTTGGTATTCAGAGTGTTTGAAACCTTGCTGCTTTCTGAGTTCCAATGATATCTGCATGTGATTCCAAACAACCTGCCTGGCTTCCTAGTTTTTGTTTTTAGTTTTTTCTCCTGACCAAGTGAGTAATTTTTGTAAAGCTAGTACATTTCAAGAATAAAGGCAGGCAGTGGCTTTTCTGGAAGGCTCTCAGATTGGAGAATCCTGAAAAAGTTCTCTCAGGCTTCAGATTACTCCATTTCTTCATATGGAAGCAGATGGACAGTGCTGCATGACCTAACTTACGTGGCACAAGAGTGCCAATGCCTGCTGCCAGCTTATGAGGAAGGGAGTGGACAAAGTGACAGAGAAGAGGTGATGGGCAGACATGAGGAAGGCTGATCCTCACAGCACCAGTCATGCTGAAGGAAAGAGATGAGGCCCTAAGACAAATCCTCCTGCCCTGTAATGTGTGTGGCAGGCATGGGAAGGCAACTGTGACCTCTGCTTGACGCATAGCATGAGGTGGTTCTGTGGGGAACTGCTGCATTACATACAAGTCTTTGCATTTCAAGGTGACCCCGTCAGATTAACTCACTCCATTCTTCTACTGTCAGTGGGTAGGAATTAGGTGTCCCCTCTCATTAATTTAAAAATTATTACACTCTGAGTGCTGTTGAAATGGCTAAGCTACATACAGAATTAAGTATTCCTTGAACTTGGGCTGAAAAAGGTTTCTTTACACCATTTCAACTTCCTGTAAATCACGCTGTTCCTATGTCGGGGACCATGTGCAGACAACCTTCATTCCAGCTGTGACAATGAACCAATGAATCAACATGATGCCTTTAAAGGTCTGGATAAGCCAATAAGAAATGTACATTCCTGTGAAATTTAGGCAATCTCATGTGTCCCTCTGATGATGTAGTAGAAAGGAGTGCTTATTGCTTTAGATAACATGTAGTTTGAAATTTCTATGGTAGTTTCCAGTTGTACTGCAAAATATTATTTTATTATGGCCTTTTGAAGTATAATAAATGCTACTTCTTCGAGATAGAGAGATTAAAAGTATGTGTCAAAATTAAGCACTTCAAGTAAAGAGATGTTTGCTTTATTTTCCCAGTAGAGTTCTTATTTATGCAATTGGAAGAAGTTGGGCACACAGGTGATAAAGGGCATGCATGGAGACTGCATTCACTCTAGAATGTTTAGCTTTCAGCTTACATAATTCAAAGTTTATTTCCTTCCTTCTGTATGTTTTCTTTAAGATATTTTAAAATTATACTACCTGGCAACTGCTGCAATTCTCTCCCTCTCATTGTGTCTGGGCTTTGCAGCCCCAGATGCAGCTGGACTGATCCCACATACTCAGAGCACTCGGAGCGGGAAGTACTTTGGTGTCCCAAATGCCAAGTATTGCATCCACAGGGATTTGCTAGCTGACACATTTGGTCATCCTGTTCTTTCATTTCAGACTGGAATAGGGAAGTACCAAATGTCTGTGGTGTCTGTAAGAGTAGAAAGGTTGGCTGAATGGGCCATTAACTGGCCCGAAGAGTTTAATGGGACAAATCCAGCTGAGCCAAACTCTGTAATAATGTAGTATGAAAAACAGATCATGAGGCAGAGTCGAGTCTGAATGGTCTTGCCTTCTTTCTTATCCATTTTGCTCCTTTTCCAAGTCTGCTCCTCACAGAGACTTGCTATCACCAGGTAGCTCCAGTGTTATCTGAGCCAAAATCTTTGGGATGTTTACTATTACGACGTTTTGAGGATGTGGCACAGAATAGCAGGAAGAGGGTGGTATGGAGACAGCATTTTGCTGCTTATGTAAACAGATAAAAGAAGTGGAAACACTTGACCTTTATCATGGCAAGACTGAATAGAAATAGGTTCAACAAAGAAAACTTCATTCTCCTGCTGAAGCTAAAACCTTGCAAGACAACTTTTTTCACAGGAGGTCACAAGAACCTTTTATAATGCAACGTGACAAACAATCTAAAGTTCTTTCTAACATAGATGAATGAATAAATAGCACTAAACGCATGCAGTAACCGAGCATTACAGTTATCATTCCTGTGTATGAGTCAGATCTTTGCAATAAATTAGCATTCCTTGGCTGAGTATATGGCACTGACCAATTTATACATTTGCAGAAAATTTGGCCCCAGGGTCTTCTAAACTTTAGGCTAACTTGCCCTGGAGAAGTAAAATATACAAACAGTATTGCCTTGGAAGAGTGAGTCCCCCCTCAACAGACGTTGAAGAGCCCTCATAGAAAATATATTTGCATTTGTATGCTTTTTATGCAAATTCTTCAAAACTTTACGCACTCTTAAATTCAAATATCTGAAAAAAGAGAGTTTCTGCAGTAAGACATATATTACACAATTTCCACAAAGGGATCATCTTAAATTAAACATTTTTTGTTTCATTTAAGCCTTGCAAATTACAATAATTCTAAAAGTCAAAATAGCTTAGCCAGCTGTTAAAGAAGTACATACATTCATCATTACTGAAAGCATTACTGCTTAAAACATATATAATTCCAAAATAATCTCCTTGAAGCAAAGACAGTAACAGCCATAAAACATGCTGGACCTGAAACCTGAGAAAAAGCAAGCAGTATTTGTTATATTAAAAATCTGACAAAATACATTTCAATCATGTCCAGCCCTATGAATTCTAAAACAACCTGGAATGCCATTTGGCCCTCATGATTATTGTGTACTTAATCATTGTAAACAGAGCTTTCCGAACATTTCTATAAACTCTGTTTTTGTGAATCAACATTTAAGCAATCAGCATTACACCTTGTCCCCTTTGATGTTGTGCTGCTTGTGTACAGCTTCTAAATGGCATACAGTATCAGGATTTTTCTTATTTAAGAAGAGAAAAAGAATTGAATCACAGGAAAAAAAGCTGGACTTCAGAATGACCTCAGGTATCAGCTTTGTTGACGTGAATGGCAGAATTTGTGCTCTCCTTTCCCATCTCAGGAATTGAAGAATTTTATGTGTCATGGTTGATGTGTTGATCAATAAAACAACAACTGTCTTTTACACTGAAAGTTTAGAGCAGTTTCAGATATCTGCATTAACCAAGCTGGTAGCTGTAGCAGAATCAATAGACAAGGCATCTTGCCTAGTGGTGTGGATAAATGAAGTATGACTAAACTTTCAACACCCAATGAATACAGATAAAGATGATAAAATCCATATGCAGAATATGTTTTGCAAGCAGTGTGCTTGGGAGTGGAATGCACTATAAAATGTTAGAAGTATTAAGAAATTCTAACTTTCATTTTCAGTCTGCTTCACTCAGCATTTACACGCTAAGTTTGCAGTCAGGCTTTATTTTATTTTAAGACCTGTTGCAAAGGTCGTCGGTAAACTTGCTGCTCTGTGTTCATCTGTCAGTTCTATAGCTTCATGTCACTTTAAATCTCTCCTCCTATTTCCCTAACCACTCATCCACATATTTAGCACACTTTCATCTCCTAATGAGCTCCTTTCTATTGTCAGTGAAGTTTCTGTTATGTCACTACTGCTATAGGAGCCAGTCATCTTTAGTTCACGATGCAGATAAAAAGAATGAAACCATTTTTTTTTTAATAGCCTAATACATTCATGTTTAAACAATGACTCCAACTTGTATAATTTTCATCCAGATGCTTGAATTCAGAAGGACTACACTAGAGCTTTGTGAGATAAAGTCAGACAAATATCAAATAATTCTGTTTCTATCCAATCTGCTAAATCAGTTTTATTAAACGTGCTCTAATATTTGCTGCTTTTTCTCTTGGGTGGTTCAGACTGACTTCTGTTACATTTTCTTTTTAAAAAGATGTCTGAATGAATGACTGGATAGCATTTCCAAAATGCAGACCTATGTACATATAGTATATATAACTAATACTAAAAAGTCCTAATTATATGAATTGTGTGAATATTCTGAAGAAACCCAAAGAACATTCATTTTCTTTTATGCAGATACAAGCATACCAGATCTGTATTTCCCAGATGAACAGAAATTATCAAAAACTTCAGCATCAGGATGAAAATATATGATGGCCACTCAGTATAGATGGAAACACTTCCTAAAGTAATGAAAGCATTAAGGAGGATACACAATTGGCCAAAAGGAAAAGCATCCTATAGCTGTGAGTACAGAGCTCATTATTGGTTCTCAGTTAAAATAATCTAACAATTTCTCTCTCTTCCTCACTGAAAATCAGGCATCCTTTATACTAATCATGAAGAACTTATACAGTACCATTACCATGCATCTGGCAGGGAGATGAACCTCTGAAAACTGGAGATTCATTAATGGATACTATATAACACTGAAGAATCCAAGATACTGGTTTTAAAGGTTGCTTGTTTAAATTACTATTTCTGATATCATGGTCAAATAATGTAAATTTATGAATGTTACAGTACATACTGTTTAAATTGGCTAACTTAGTAAGAGTTGACTATGTTAAATCTGTGAAGTAAACAAGAAGACTGAATATTAAAGACAGTAGCTCAGCATAAAAAATGTGATATGCCCTTGAACTTATAACACTGCAGTAAGCAATTACCTTAAAGAAGCCACCCACACAACAGAACTATGGCTTTGTTCCTTATCTTCAAAGAACAAGCCACTTGCATCTGGATCAAATCCTTTAAACAATACATGAACACTCAACATCAAAGCACTTTCCTTTTCTTCAGTTATTTAATTTAATTACAGCTAATACAGACATGAATTTAGACACTGATTGCTGTGTAGAAAATCCCCAGAAAATACGTTCAAGAAATCAATCAATTTGGTTTTTAATTTCATAAAGAATTTTTCACCCAGTACCTGACAGGAGCGCCTCTGCTCTGTGCAGGTTTCAGCAAGACTGTCACAGTGCTGTCAGTTTGATTCAAAGGTGTTTCAAGTTCATATGGTGGCATAGAGGGTGCTAGAATAAGAAAAGAAAAGAGGCAAATAAAATCATTATTCCTGTATTTCTTCTTTCAAGAGCTGTATCTTTATTTGAATATGCAATTTTAAAGGTTTCTTCAAATACTAAGACCATACTACAAGTCTAAGATGCTTTCTGTTACAATGCAAGTGTGAGACAACTGTTAAATAGCTTCAGAAAAAGAAAAAAAACCCAACAAATCCCAAATAAAGAAATACCAGCTCACTCCCAGTTTCAAGACAGGAAACAGAAACTAGTGGGAGTAACTTTGCAGAAACTATTGAGAATCCATGCCTTGGAAATGAAAAGTTATCTTAAGAACAGCATCTGCAAATGTGCATGCTGAAGTGACTATTGTTTTTGAAACTGAGCCCAGCTTTCTCAGTATCACAGCTGTATCAGGATATACTCTCATAATTTGTTTTTCCTGGAATTTTAACTAGTGCTGTAACTGTCTTGGGTCTATTGTCCACCAAGACAAGAATTTATCTTAGTCGGAAGCCCCACTCAGCACTTTTGCAAACTGTCTTCATTAAAGATTTACAGTTGTGATTAAAACAAATGATGCCTCAGTTACTGCCTTTTACTGTTGCTGCTTTCTTCACTGCTATCATCTACTACATTTGTATCATTACAACAGAGGGAAGACTACTCAGTTAATTGGTTATTTGACAGGCTGCTGTATCCTTATTGCTCACTTGTTAATGGTGATGCACAATTAAGAGATTTAAAGGCTAGAGAAGCAAAAAGTGGTCATTGCAATGGTCTCTTCTGACTGCAGGAATAATGCAGGGCAATTAACTTCGCTAAACTAATTCCCACTTGAAAGGGAAAACATGTTTGGGAAAACATCTCCTCCTTAGAAGATTCTTCCAAAGATTGATTTAGTTCATCTCAATTCATTCAGTTTCATCTTACTGGATACTTTGCATGTACCATACCAATCGAGTTTATTATGCCCCACATACAGATTGTAACAACCTCTAGGAAATTATTTTCAAGTGTATTTTCCAATAATTTTCATTTTTTTCCAGTATTATCTACATCTACTTGAAAGGCAAATGAATTTCTCTCTCTTTATCCATAGTGCCCTACATATCCAAGTAAGGATTGCGTGAAGAATTGCACTGTACTCCACAGTTCTTCAGACTGCTGGGAAAACATTAAAATCTTCATTGCTTTGCATTGCTATTCACCAGTTTTGAAATGTTTCACAAATAAAAAAAAATAGTCTTCAAAAACCTCCTTGTATGCTGAGAAGGTTTTATTCCGTTTACAATCCTCAATATAAGGCACAAATATTAAGACTAATCATTTTAAGTAATTTGGGTACCACTTAAGTCATACTATTAAACACTACTTTAAAGGTTCAGGCACACTCTGCAGTTTTGAATATTCAGAACTTGTTCACATAATGTCCTATTCTCAACCTGACCATCCTGAAAACAAGAATGGACAGGAACTGTATCTCTGAAAGTTGTATGAACTCTGAACATTTTTTGAGTACTCTGTCATTTCTTGTTCTTGTTCTACTCCCCACATCTTAGCAAGTCTTTTGATTTTCTCCATTTATGAGTCCTAAGTCCCTGCTTGCTCTCCTTACTAATTTTACTATCCCTACAGAGACCAAGACTGTCTCCCTGTCCCAGATATGAGTTGTGGTTCTCCCAGTCATAACCTTTAGTCCTGGCTACTTTTTCTCTTCTTTGTCTACTTTAGGACTCTTCCTCCTCCACACTGCCTACATGTAAAGAAGGAACTTATTAGTAAACAGAGAAAACAAGAAATATTCATGTAATAGTAAAATAAAACACAGCAAATATTTCCAGTACATAAGAGTACTATTCAAAACCATTGACAGGAAATTTGGAGGTTTTTATTCAGAAGAAAATGCAGTCCAGAATTAGACAAGAGTAAAATGCAAAAATGAGTCAAATTGCACTTAATCTGTTCTAAAAAATAGTGACACCTTTCATCCAGAAATATTCAGAAGTTCTATTTCACATCTGTCCAAAATGGAGAGCACTGTCCACATGAAAGAGCCTCAAAGCTTTCCAGGGAGACAATGAGATCACAGCACTGCAAAGAGGGTTCCATATTCAACAGCTAAAATGGCAGTTGCAACTTTTCAATTTTATTAAAAAAAACCCAAACATTTTGTTTCTATTTTAAATTAATCAGAGATTGGTTTTAATTACCTAAGGACAAGGCATAAACGCTTCTTGTTAGTACAGTAACTGAGGAAGCAATGAGAGAGTGGGATGCAGACAAGACAGTTTGCAGAACCTTGCCACACAGAGATTTGGAGGTTTCCCTCACCCTCAAGCACTCCTGAAATGCCTGTTCCCATCAATTTTTGTTGAAAACAACAATTCAAGATCCAGTACTATTCCCAAATGTCCAGATTCTCATCCATACTCAGTAGTCTCCATTCCTCATTCTAGTAAGGGGTGATCTCATCACCCTAACTGATATAAAGTTTTGCTGTGTCAGAAATTGATTTTTGACAGAGAAAATATCTACTCAGTATAGGAGTAAACTCCATCTTTACTGATCAGTGTTACTTATGTTTCATGTTCCATACAGAGTTAATTGTCTAACTTGAAAATTAACAACATTTTTGTTTCTCTACAAACAGCTGTGTTGGCAGTAATTTCCACCTTGCATTAGCTGTCCTCTCCAATAATAAGATAGGCAAAATCATTCTGTTTCTGGTAAACACTTTTCATTTTTTTTCATTCCAGTGAGGACAGAAAATGAGAGATGGGGGAGAAGAACACAGAATGACAGTAAGAGAAAAAGAAGATTTTGTACCCAAATGCTTTCTGGAAAGTCCAGTTGCCCACAAATAGGTAAGGCAATTTTCTATAAATATTATCAAGGGGCCAGTTTATTATTGAACTGCCAGTTTAATTCTGAATCACACTGTAGAGAAGTGAATAATAAAGGAACTTCAACCATAACTTTCCCAAACATTTTGTCATGAATTAGATAAGCATTTTGGAGGATGCAATAATATTCCATCCCCTCAATGAAAAGTTCCTCTGCCTCAAGGGAGGGCTTGAAATATTGGTCAAGGATCTGCAGAAGTGACAGATTCATGCTGCTGTTATCTGAAAACCACTAGTCCTGATGTTCTTGTCTAATATAGTTTCCTATCCACTTCAGTCCCCATGCCTGTTAGAACACAGGCAGCCTGGCAAGCTAACTACAGTTTCTAAGAGAGCTCTAGATGTACAGCATCTCTGCTCTACTTTCATTGTTCATGGCTCATTAAAGAGATTTTCCAGCACTGTTACTGTTCTAATTTAGAATCATGTCAAGGCTGACTAAGCTCTGAATGAAACCCTCATCTTCAGGTCCAAAAAAACCCTATGCTAAATGTTGCAACTGCAGCTGGCACTGGCTGCAAACACATAATTCACAGGGGTTCCTTGAGTGGTATGTTACAGTTGAGAACAGGAATTTCAAAATACTAGCTAATATTTAAGCACTTGGAAGTTCTTCAGGGATGGTAATATATGTCACTTTGACATCTTCATGGAGGAACGTGTTTCTTCCCTTTTTCAATTTGCGGCTTGTTAAATTCTAAAGAAGTAAACAACAAAAGAATTACCCAACTCATTATCATAAGGAAATAATATTCTTTGATCAAGTACCTGATATTTTAGTCGTGAACTGATTTGTTATTGGAGGTCCGAAGCCTTTAGCTGTGCTGGCTCTGATGGTGAAAGAGTAAGTAGTGCCAGGATACAGTCCAAAAAAGAGATAGTGCGTTTCATTTCCTAGCTTTGAGACTCTTCCACTTTGATTGGATAAATCTATTTCTGGGTCAAAGGAACTGACTGCCTTGTAGGTGATCTGCAAGAGAATAAGAAAGTTATAAACTGCCTTGAGCAGATGGACAGAGATTGCATCTTTATCCAGTAAACCCTTTTGATGTATGCGCTGTCAGACATTTTATGATAAGCTATCTTACTCTCTTATACTGTTCAAATTCCAAATCCCAGGAAGGAGCACAGGAACTGAGTCGTAACTTGTATGAGTTATTACTTTTATAGATATTGAGACTTAGAGGCAGCTAGATTACAACTCTAAAGGATGGGTTCAGGCTTACGTTAATTCCTTCAAGATGCTGCCTTTAACAGTGTCACATTTTGAATTCATCTTAATGTTGGTTTTGATCAGCACCAGTAACAAAACCAAAACAAATGGGTAAAAACTGAGAAGTGACCAAGAGGGCGTGCAGCCCCCCAGATCCAGCTGACTTTACTATAATTACACTTTGCCCTGAATGAGGTTATCTGTTAAAGACGATAAGGGCAGCTTAAGGCAAATTTTTCAGAAATTGGGTAAAGCTTCTATTTTAGTCTGAAGCTTAGCTATTACAATTGCTAATTTGGATTTTTTCAGGTTATCGTATTGTACCTAGGTCAGATTCTCATTTGGAGAGAAGATAAATGTTAAGTAATATATGCAGTGTATATTGTATCCTCAGTTCCTTCCTTGATTCAAACAGTATTTTTAGTTTTCATTAGAAATGTTAATGTAAGTTCACAGTAAAATTTGATCCAGACTTCTTCTATTAATTACTGATTTCTATGCACCATAATGAGAATTTAAAAATATGAAAGCCGTTTAAAAATATGAAAGCCATTAAAAAAACAGAAAAGTAAAAATGATTCACCCCTCCTTTTTGCTTTTAAAGTTTCATTTTCATGTGAGTAATTCCACAACCCTTATTATATAAAGTGATAATTGCCATTCTTTTTGCTAAACTTATTCAATATAATTTTAATTAAGAGGACCCATAATACAGTACATAGACACATCGAAGTGTCAATGTTACACACCTTAAACACTTGCAATTTCCTAAAACCTCTGACCTAAAGAAAATTGATTTTTATATGAGCCATCTAATATAACATCAATGAAGGGCTGAAAATTAGTAATAAAAACTTTCATACTATTCAGATAAACCCCAACCTTATTACAGTAGATACAGGCATATCCTCTACAAGTCCTCATCCATAAACTGAAATCAAAGTACCTTAAAAAGCACCCAACTAACCCTTCTAATTCTATCAGATGACAGAAGATTAAACCACCAACTGTCTGAACTTTTATCAGGAAAGAAATTAAGGTGGCATATTGCTCACATGAATCTCCCTATCTCAATCCAGCTGATGGAGTCATGTGTGTGTACACATTTAAGGAGGAACTGCCTGGATACAGTGGGTGTACTCCTCAGCAGTGGAATTAGACACACAGGCACGCTCCTAGGTAGAAACCAGATCCACCACTGTGTGTTTCTATGCACATAAATCTAACAACACTTACAACATTAACACTTAATTAAAACATGCTGATCTCTGAACACAGGCAACTGTCATGGTAGCTAGAAAGTTGTTAGCTTTACAAAAAATCAGCTCATACTTTTTCATAACATTTTATCCTCTTACAATAAAGAAGTTTTCAAAACAGTATCAATAGGTTACTATTCAATTTAACTTTTCTTTTACACTGTGTTTAGGTGGGTTTTTTTAAACAAAGCATTTCAATACCAATTTTGTAGTAAGGTCAGGTAAGAAGCTTAACAGTGATTACTGTCTGACAGCTTAATCTGTGCAGCCTTTTGTCAATTTTTCTAAGAGGTATTCAGGCAGAGCTCCCACATGAGAAAAAAAAGTGATTTTTAGACATCTAACAACATACAATTTTGTTGAATTTGCATTTTTAAAAAGCTAGATTTTTTAAAATTATGCCTTGCTTGTTTCTATTACAACAGGCTTCCTATAATGATGCCTATCTAAATGTGACGTTGACTGTAACCACTGTCTTATGTCTCTAATTTTTTAAGGAATTTGCGAAGATCTGTCTTTCAATCTTTTAAATATTTGATCTAGAGTACTACATAGAATGCTGTATCATGGTTCTACATATAACAGATTTCTTAAAGTTGATAACTTGAGGACGTGCTGCATCCTGTGTAATTCACTCCTACATCATACCTACTTTGAAATGGCTACTTTTAAAAAAATTAAATTAGTTTTACATAAACTGTAAAAAATGTTTTTTTATGATTATGCACTTTGGAAAATCAAAATTAGACATAAAACATGGCAAATTTCTAGATACCTCATACAAAGTAATCACACCATATGTTTGCACTGGCTCCCTCCACTGAAGAAAAATCTTCTCTTCAAAGGTACTTCCTTGAATGGATTCAAGTGGCACAGCACTCGGGACTAACAGATTAAAAAAAAAGAAGTGGTTTTAAGAAAAATCTCAGAAGGACATGCTCTGTTTAAATATTTGTACTGCTGAGGCATAAAAACCATCCCACCATAATTTCCCCAAAGACTGAAGCAAAGGCCAGGCTAGCTCAGGAGGAGAACGATTTATTTAACAAGACAGTGCCATTATGTGACACCTTCACTGTAAGAACGAATTAGTGAGCATCACACATTTCCTGGAAACCTCTACAGATAATTTAAGAAAAGGACAAATCAGTTTTTTATAAGGTAAAATCTACACAAGTAAACACAAGTAAACAAGTAAAATCTACTTGTGATATCTACTTATCAACAATGTTACTTCCCAAAGTGGAAAACATATTAGACATTCATATATGAAAATGGACAAGCATTGAATAACAAGGTATAGTTTCACAGGAAAGTTATATTGGAAAGATGAGCCACATATTGCATTGAACAGCAATGCTCACTGACAGAAGGCCTGAAAACCTACAACAGGAGGGACATAAGAAAAGTATGAAACAGTCAAGGTAAAAATATGACATTATTAATTTTTCTTAAAATCTCTTAATGTGGAAGAAAGACCTGTGAAGAGTCAGGGATGCCAGAAGGTTCTGATGAAAGGTGTGCAAACTGCTCTCAGGTATCTATTTTTGTTTCCCATTTGTTCTGCAACCATTGCCTTATCCCCAAGACAACACAATTTTTAGAGGACAAATGTAAAAAGCATGTAGATTTTATTTTGTAACAACACTGGCAAAGTAATGCAAAAAAGAAAAAACTCCTGAAAAATGCACACAGGACTGTTGTGAAGCAACAGGTATTATGGCATTAGCACTTCGACACAAACTCCACGTGCAAATCCAATAGAAAGATACACATAACATTTTCTACTTGCCACAGAAAGAAGGTGGAAGCCATTTGCTGCAGTGGTTGAAATAACTTCTCAGACCCCTTCCTGAGATTTACTCAAATGGTTAAGGAATAGAAAAATCTGCAAGCAAGACATTTGGTGACTCCTTCCTGTTGGCACTTCTGGTACAGAACTTCCTCTTTATTTCTGCTATATTTCCATGCTGTTGCTGTGGGAGTTCACAAGGTTTAAGGCTTTTTGATCACCACTCCATAGCTCTCCAAAGAGCTCCTTGCTCTACCAAGTGGAAGCTCCAAGGACACAGGCTGTGAACTGGCTTACCAGTCCTGTGTGCACCAGTACAATGACACCTTTAGGGCAATCTTAATTCTGGGCACTAAATCTTGCTTCCAAGTAGGAGAACTGGCAAAACTCACTTGGAATCATGAGAGTAACGATTTATGTGTAAAGGAAGAGGAATTAAATATAGTGTAAATAAGCTGGAAGTAGAGCAAAGCACTGTAACCTCTCAAATTATCTGAAGGTCATAGACCCTGAGCAGCTGTGCCATACGGGGCAGATTCAAACACTGGCAGAGGTAACCTGGAGATGTACTCAAACTCAACTGTACAAGGCCTTGAGCAATCTGCTATCACCTGATCTTCTGTGAGCAGATGGTTGGACTAAATGAGCTCTGGAAGTCCCTTCAACAAAGAAGATTGTGTGATTTGAAAAATTATGATGATTATTTGGGTCAGTATACTCTGTTGTTTAACATTCAGACTTATATACCTCACTGAATGTGTAGAGTACACGAAAAAGTTGTCTTTTTTTTCAAAGTATTCTCTCAGACAGTGACACTGGTTTTTAATAGGTTGTGAAATAGCATGAGGTTCCAGAGGGACAGGAACAAGAAATTTTAGATAAAACACATAAACATCCCAGACAACAATAAGCTCTTTAGTGCTGTCATCCTACAATTGAACCGAATTAAATTTAGAGCATGACAGCACAATTAATTCTAATTAAACATTTCTTTTTGTTAGCTATGCTTTGCTGAAAATGTTGCATTAGTAACTATATATTCCTAAATTGTTTAATTTATTCCCTCATATATTTTGATTAGAAATTAGTACTACATAAAACCAATGCAGCATGTATTAAATAATTTAATAGGCTTAAATGACAGACTTCAAGTATTTATTATAAAAGGAGCTCATCACTGCTGAAATTTAAACTAGAAATATTTCCATCATTTTTTAAGGAAATCTATCATTGATGTGGAAGAAAATACAAATCCATTTCTGATCAGATTTCAGACGATAAAGATGGAAGGTGGACAGATCTGTGATAAAAAGCAATGCCAAGTCATCTGACAAGGTTCCTTTGAACTGTATTCACTTAAAAGAACCAAAACCAAGGTCAAAAAAACTAAGGTACACTTGTAAGGGGCTATATATCAGCAGAGAGTATTCTGGAAAGGTGAAACTGATTCCTGGTGCTTGACCAATTCAACAAGGAAGTTGCATTTCGGTATTGTAGCTAACAGCTGCAGTAACTCTCTGCATGTGTAATCAAAATAATATCACAGAAGACTTGGGTGGATGCAACCTTTTTAACCTTTTCATGCAACATTATTAGAGCATTGCAAAGACACATTATCCAACTCTGCTGTCTCTGTCTCAAAAAAGACATTAGCTATTTACATTATTTATTTTATTTATTAATAATCAAAATAGAGTACTTTTAAAGAGATCTGAAAACCCTACAGGAGTTGAGAATTATTAAAAGGAAGGAAATATCTGTATTTTTCAATGTCTGTATATGGAATATAGCATCTGAATTAGCAACTAATAGTGTCCAGTGGTTAGAAAGCCAAAGACAGAGAATCTGAAACTGCAAATCAAATATTTAGTGCAGAGCACATCACTCAGTAGAGGAGCTTCCATGAGGATACTGCTGACAATCACCTGGAATTTCTTCAAACCGATACTGGAACTTTAAAGAGGCAGAACATAGTTCCAGCAGAAGTTACAAGTTTAAGGATGAAATGATTAAACTATCGTGGGATGTTACAGGTTATGTGAAAGATCACTCTAATAATGGAGATTTACTCCATTAATGGTGAGGTCAGTGGAAGGTCTGTTACAAATTTTAGTGAAAGCAGAACATGCACTTGCACAGAAAATTTATACCATCAGGTCATATACCATGTATATGTAAATACAAAAACTCACCATCTTCATCAGTTTGCACTACAAGTTCTTGGCTTTCTTTCCGTCCTTCGGGATTCATTAATACTAATTTGATGCTGACATTTGTGTATGGTGATAGGTTGGTAATTGTGTGCTGGGGATGTGAACTTTCTGTGTCCCAGCTGACTTCCTCTCTCACTTGCTCCTGTCCTCCAGCCTGGTAGCGGTAATGGACTGTGAGGTTGTAGCGATGGCAACGTGTGACATTATATCCAAAGGGCTCCCAGCAAATAGTGATCTGTCTAGATTTGATCTCCACAACCTCCAGTCTTCGGGGCCCACGCATCGGATCTGCAAAATTACCAATATAAGTCTGGTGTGATTACTTATTCATAGTATAATAAGTTGTACAGTTCTACAAGTACGCCAGAGGAGCAGAAACAGAAATCCATTGCTGTATAGAATCATAGTATAATAGAAGTACAGTCTCTGAAAAAGCAGGGAAAAATGGAGAAAAGAGTGAGAAGTGTCTGCTGAAAAATGAAGAGCAAACAAAACACTAAAAAGTTCTTATGATTCAACTCAAATTGCATGATACAGCTGAAATGACACTTTTTAACCTATTTGTTGCTTGCCAAAAGTAAGCATGTCCAATTTCTTTTGCACAAGTTATTTGTATTAACACTTTTAGAGCAATAACCTGCACAAAACAAGTATCTAAAAAGAAAATGTAATTTCAGGGTAAACTTGCAAATATATGTTGATTTTCTTGCAGGACTGTTTATACAAAGGCTAGATAGATGGTTCTTCAGCTATTTCTTATTCATTTGTTTTTAAGTTAGACTGAATGCAATTACTCAATCTCTATTTGTCCGGGACATTAAGTTAATATTCCAATTTCTTTAAAATAGACCATAGGGTTGTTTTCCACAAAAACATTATCTGTTAATAGTGCAAATACCTCAATTTGTTATAGTGGTTTAGCAAAGACACAAAATAAACAAGATATTCTCCTGCATCTGCGCTTTTCTAGAGATCTCCCAGATGAAAATGAGCCATCAATCAAAACTATGAAAATATATACACAAGCACCAAAGATTGTGGTTGATAAACTTAAATTTTCTTCAATCCTACTGGTCACAGCAGCTAAGATAGAAAAGTGCATTAAAATTTCCACCATATTACAGCAGAACCACTGAGCTGACATACCTCCATATTTTCAAAACACTGTCATTAACAGAGCTATTATACATATTTAGCAATAATCTGGTTTTTTTTCATATTTGAGTCCTCAAAAAGATTAAAGACAATGTCAGGCTTTATCCACTGCTTCACTAGTTAAACACTTAGAAGACTTTTAATGAGTTAGAAGACTCTTGTACGTAAACAAATTAATATGCATCTTCCTCCTTTTATGTTTATTAATCAACATGTCTTCACTAGGAATGTTCTAAACAATTTACACAGGATTTCATCTTTTTACTTTTTAACATAATCCCTGCATGCTTGAAATATTTGTTCAAAGATGTTATTCATCTTAACTCCTTGAAGAAAAGGTGTTAAGAAATTGCTTGTTCTAACATCTAAAAAGCAGGTTATTTTTTTCCCCTTTTAAATCATCCAGCTGCTTTTTAATTTTTTTAATTAATTTTCACTGTCAAACAATGTTGATAATCACTATAGAATATTTGGCAATTGGTGAAAAATGAAAAAACAAACCAAATTCTAATCCTGGTCTCCTTTCTAGCGACTTGACTGAGAGGTAAAAATGTCCCCAATAAGGATAAATCACTATTGAGCCATTTATCTGCTTCCATGCCCAGGCATCCCAAATAAGAATTCTGGCATCTGGGAGCTTTGCCACATTTCTGTTGCTACAATCATTAAAATTAATATGAAGCAAACCTCAAGGACTGGCATATGGACTCTATAACTTCCTAAACATTTACTTCTGTGTAGTTCAGACTTAAACTTCATGGAAAATGAGTTTTCCTATTTTGTTTTTTTAATTTCATTCCAGCTTCTAAGAATTTCTTGTTTTAGGTGACATGATGAACAGCAAAGGATATTTGAGAGGTATTGTGTAACTGTAATTGTATCTGAATGGGCTAAATCGAAATAAAAACCCAACAAAATTGAGGTGACCCTGATATACAACATTAAACAACTGAACAAAGCTCCTGCTGCAAGAATATGGAACAGCCTGCTTAGTTCCACAGTGGGCACATCAGAAAATTCACAGGGGAGCTGAGAAATCATTTTGTTAGAGACATAAAACTAATTCATAGCATTTTAGAAGAAAAATTGAGTGGCTGTACAAAATACCTGGATCAAAACCTAACCAAGATTTCTGCCCAGGAGGAAGGTATTCTTATGTCATGTTGCCTTAAGAAAAAGAACAAGTTAGCCCTCTAGTTAAATCTATGAGAATGACAGATACATTTTCACCTCCAACAAAAGAGACAAGGGAAAGAAGAGTTGAGATTGTAAAAGAGACAATACAGCTTCCCTTGATATTCAAAGGACAAAGCTCATCAGACAAGGCTAATACCGTGGTTGCTTTGGCTCCTGACTTGATTCCATAACCTATAGCATCAGACAGGTACACAGCTCATATCTATTTTTCCTACCATTCATTCAGAGATTACACAACTAATAGGGGCCTAATGAACCCTGTTGTCAACAAGTGCTTTTACCCTACTTTTAACTAGGAAAAAAAAAACTGGATAAGGTAACAATGGAATTTTGGGATTAAAAAGAAACGTGTGGCTCAAAACAGCCCTGAAAAACAGCAGTTAAAAAGCTATAAAACTAAGTTTCTAGCACCAAAAGTTATAAAACTAAGTTTCCATTTGATCAATTTAGCAACTAAATTGAATTTCTGTGGAGGTACCACTGTATATGACAGAGGAAATATTTCACAGAATAGAATCACAGAATCATCAAGGTTGGAAGAGATCTTTAACATAATCAAGTCCACCTGTCAACACAGCACTGTCACTGTAACCCCTAAACCACTAAACCACCTCACCAAGTGCTAGATCCAGATTCCTCTTAAGCACCTCGAGGGACTGTCACTCCCAACATCTCCCCAGGCAACCTATTGCAATACCTGACCACCCTAACTGTGAAAAAAAAAATTCTGATTATCTGTCTACCTATCGTCTGTCTATCTATCTATCTATCTATCTATCTATCTATCTATCTATCTATCTATCTTTAATGTAATATGGGTCTGAGAGCACAGCACATCACTTCTAATACAGTGGAAGGTATATGCTCTTCATCAGGAAGGACACAGGATGCTTGGGAAAGGAAACTGCTAAGCAGCACTAAAAGAATGACAGCTAATGACTGTGATTTAAAAGGGAAAGCTGAATTAATTACTAGGGCACGATGACTTCATTTAGTTGATTTTATTTTCTGCAGGATTTATCACTTTCCCATGGTGAGGTCCCAAGTTTAAGTGTAGAAGCAGGCATCCTTCAGAGATGCTGCTATTGGGCTCATGAGACTTGCACTACCTATCCCTGTGAAGTGGAAGGTTGTCATCCCAGCAATGGTCTGTTGTTGTTACCTTGCACCAGGTATGGTAAGTGATAGCTACACAGAGAAGTGTCATTCCACAGTGCTGCTGATCACAGCTGAAATCACACCTTTTAGAGCAGAAGAAGAAGGAGTTCAACACACGACGCCATGAGTGCTATTTGCTAAGTCTCTGCCTGCTCCTTACTTGGCAAATGCCCACCTCCAGAGGTTACACAGCCAGATCTCTCCACCCACTGCAGTTTTCTAAGTGAACCGAGCCTCTGCTGCTCCTCAGTACTCCAGCTATTTTCTTACTTCTTACTGGTACAAATCATGAGGCAAATGGGGAAAATGAGGCCGCCCGACTCGAAAGAGAAGAGGTTTTCCTCCCAAAGGAGCACACTGCCTGTCAAGCCTGAAGCCTAGCCAGGTAGTTCTTTACCCATTCCCCTGCTGGTGCCTGCAGCATTTTTCATACTGCTCTCCTTCTGCCAGGTTCAGCAGGGAATCAGGCAGTGAATTCTGACAGTTGCAGCTCTGACCTGAGGGACCAGCAAGCCTGGTTCTAGCCCCTGGCACTTTAGCATCCCATTTAATCGGTGATCCTGGCTCCTTCTCTGCTCCACTCTGTTTTCCTGAGAATATGGAGCACAGACTGACAGGCAGGATCAATTTCCATTGCAGCTGCAATTCACAGCTCATTTCTCTGGAACTTCACTCTTTACCTTTTACCATAAGTACAATGCTTTTTCAGAAACTCAATTTCAGAATCACAGAGACATTTAGGTGTATTTTTAGCATCTTGTCATTGATCATCAAAACTTAGGTTTGGGATGAAAACTCAAGACTGGAAGATTTGTCTTTTCATCACAGCCTGCACAGACCTTCTGAGATAAGAACAAGAAAGGAATGGCATGGTGATTTTATGCCACTCCATTTTACTCCAGTAGCTGCACACATCTGGTCTGTGTTAGATACTATTTGAAAGGCACCTAACAATAGGAATTAAGAATTTATTTCTTGTTGAGGCAAACTATTAGTAGAGTTGAGCTATGCAACAACTCTCAGGACTGAAATTTCAGATCAGACTTTATTGTCCTTCCACAGGAAGTATGGGATAAATAGAACAGGAAAATAAATACATAATGAGAACTGAATATTTAAGATATTATCCACAAAATAGCTTTTTAAAACATAATTAATGATAATTAAAAGTAAAGGCTTCACTGATTGCCTAAGCAGACTTGTTCAAAACACTTAACATCTTTTCATATCAATTCCCTCTGAGTAAAGTGGGAGCCACAGTACTGTAGCATCAGTATCCAGTGGTGTCACAGAGAATTTCATGAATGCCTGCAAGGAACTTGCACATTACAGTGGTGGAGACCACCTACAGGGGAACAGAAAACATGGCCTGTGAGCCAGCTGCTATCAAAGTAACAACATTTGGTTTGTTTCTAGAAAACAAATCTCCTTCTTTATTTACATCTACAGTCAATGCCAAACAAGAATATAGGTAAAATAATTTACTTGTTTGGCTTATCCTCATTTGATTTGAAATCGACTCTACACATGACTACTAACAATTTGAAGTTGTTTGCAAACTTGGTAAGACAGTTCTGTAAAAGATCATGTTCCACTGTGATGGTGTGGTTTTTACACTACTATTATTTTTCATCTGAGTTCTTCAACAACAGATTGAAGTTCAAAAAGAGCTCTTCTTTGCTCCAAATGCCACATGATTTATCTGATCTGGTAACAGATCAGGGTTTTTCAAATTCCAGTTTGCCAAAAACTGCAGAATGCAGTTGATGAAAGAAACAATGAGCAAGATTTTGTGTGGTGCAATTTTGCAATTTTTAACACATTTTTTTCAGTCAGATTTGTTAATACAAAGAACTGCTTTACAGTTAGGATTAGAGGAAGAAAAAGAACACTTTAACCACATGATTTTTCATACTGTCCATTATTTGAGTTATAAAAGAAAGTATTCAAACAAAGAGAGGCAAACAAAGAAACAAAGGGACAAGTGACTCATGAACAGAATCAAAATCCTAATATGATGATGGTGGTGTGATTGTACTGCCTAGTCCCACTATTTAAAAATTAAAACAAAGACAAAGCTGCCAGTGTGCACAAAACTGTTGAAGATCCAGAAACAACCTTTAAGTTAAGAGCAGCACATTAGAGGTTGGTCATTTTACTCATCTAAGAGCACAGAAGGAAACAACCAAAAATGTTAAAAACCAGCCCATAATAATTGTAAATTTGTGAAACACTGGTGTCGTATGAAATACCTCTACTTCCTGTCATGGAGCAGCCATGGAAATTGATAGCAACAGTTACTAAGGTTATTCAGGTAAACGCAAAAGACCACAGAAGATATCCAACATCTCCACAAAAGATTTCAAATGATTGTATTTAAAATTCTTACCAATAATTCATAATACTAATGGATAACATTTCCAAAAGAATACATTTCTGCTTTTGCAAAACCAGATGCCTCCCACAGAAAAGCAGCACTTCTATCAGTCCCTGACACTTGAAAAAATGTTGGGATGCAAGACCTGCAGAGTTTCAGTGCTAATGAAAGAAAGAACGAACAATGAGACAGCAAAACTGAAATCGTAGTCACCCAGAATGCCACAGAGGAAGGAATAATCAGGTTTTCTTATATATATAAAATATATGCTGAAAACTAGACTACGAATGTTTGTGCCAATTCTGGGCAAAATGGTTTCTTCTTAATTGTATTATTTTTAGAAAGATTTTCTTATTTTTTATTATATTCTTTAAATTGTATTATTTTGTCTTCCACAGTCACAATGAGACAGCAAAACTGAAATTGTAGTCACCTGCAATGCCACAGCGGAAGGAATAATCAGGTTTTCTTATATATGTAAAATATATACTGAAAACTAGACTACGACTGTTTCTGCCAATTCTCAGCAAAACGTCTTCTTTTTAATTGTATTATTTTTAGAAATATTTTCTTTTTTATGATTATATTCTTTCAATTATATTATTTTATCTTCCACAGTCACAATGCCAGTAAAAGAAGATGACCAGAAGGATGTACATACTCTAATGTCAGCGTACTAGCTTTGAGCAGCAGCCTGTGGGGATCCTTCTGTACCCTCGTTATTGCAGACTCAAGAGCACTGAGAAGCAGGAATAAGCCTCCTGCACACATTTCCCTCAGCACCTTTACTATCATGATCAGCATCCACAGTGTCACAATGGTCAGAGAGAAGGTATCAACAGGACTAGATTGAAGTAAAAAAAAAAAATCTCAGTGTACCCGCTACCACAGATAGTTTTCTTTCTCTGGACTAAACCACTTCCCATCATCTGAGAACTGGGAGATTCACATTTAGAGCATGTGCCCATACTCAGCCTGTTTCCTGGTCAAGATGCCAACTGTCTACGAGATGAAAGAGAAAAGCCAGCATCACCCAAAGCATCGCCCAAACTGCCGTGCTGCCAGAAAATTACAGCGAATGCCATTCTTCTTCAGCATGGAACCAGATGCAAGATCATGCTTCCACTGATTTTATTATATATACTCTAAGTATTGTGCAGGTAAACCTTATGTATCTGTATCAGGTATGACAAAACATGTTCCCCCAGTTTATATCCAAAGAAACTGAAACTGAGAAGAAATTGAATTGCCTGCTGAAGGCTGCAGTTCATCAGTTCAAAAGCCACAGAATCCTAGTTCTCAGTCTCATTTCTGACCCATTAGAACACCACATTGAAATGTGCTTTTTTTCCTCTGTACTTTGTGGCCAAAAGAAGTTAGTTCCAAAATGTGTGAGCTCAGAAACCAATAAAATACTCACAGCAACAAAATGAATAGGCCAAGTTCTCATAATAAGCCAGCTTGAATCCTCACTCACTTCACGAATTCAAATGTGAGATATAGTAGAAGTCTGCTTTTACCAGGAAGGGTCCTAAATACTAGCATCACATCATTACTAAGAGAATTTTTCTGTGCTATTTCTACATAAGACACAAGCTAAGATATAGGAATTGTTGGGAGAGAACCATAATATTTAGCCAACTATAGAAGATTAATGGAGAGCAAATTCTAATAAACATCTAAGGCATCAGCTCACTGCTTACAAAAACTAAGTGTAGATGTTGCTTGAAACCAGATCAGGAATTTTATTTAAGTTTTTAGTAATATATTATTACAACCACTTGACACAGAAACATGAATGAGTGATAAAATCATGCAGGAGAAATTTTCTTAACTTTTTATCTCTTCTCCAATTCATAACTACATGTATTCCATGAGGCCTATGTCTTCAGGCTGACATTCACAGTAGCAAAATATATTGGTCTAATCATCAATAACACCCTTTTAATCATCCATTACATCATTTTAAAGGTAGTAACATTTCGAAGTGTTGATTTCTATATAGTATTTTTTTCTAGAGAGGGCTGATATGAATAGTTCACTTTATAGTAAAATTTAAATCTGAACCCATGTAAATTGAATCTAATATTTCTTTATGTTGTCATTTTATAGGTATACTCTGAATGGTAAATAATTTAAATTCTAATACATTTAAATAAGGTATGAAAAAAACATCATTTGATATATTTTTGTCAAATTACCTACATTACATGATTACTCCTCCACAATCAAAATCAGATTTTAAGTATGAATGATACAAACAAGATTACATTCCAAATCTGCAACACAGATTTTAGTTGCTTGTTTAAAATGACATACCTAGCTATTCAGTAATCACTTTATAATAACCCCTTTCATTTCTAAATCTTCTTAGCCATCAGCCACTAGTGAGGAAAATGCTGGCAGTGGTTTTTACAACTACACATTAGTTTTATACTTCATGACAAGCTAATTCTACAGAGTTTGAAAGACAGACAAGCATATGTTCTTAAGGTATTCTTTCTTTTGCATGAAGAAAGCACACATCTAACAGAGGAATGAAAAATAAAGAGTGCAGACATATACTTTCCACTTCACACACATGGCAGTAACAATTTATCCTAACTTCACCCTGGGAACTGCCATGAATATGTAAATCAAGAATTAAAAGGTGGTGACAAATAATTCTTGGAAGAATTGCCATAGTAAGATTGCAAATAAAATGCCTACTTCTGGTAGAAGCCACCTTTGATAGATCTACCTTTGAGAGATGCTGGATCAGAATGATCTTTGAGGAAAATTGAAGTCAAATGAACTGTGATGTATATACTGTCCCTCTTGATTGAGCCTATCACAAGCATTTAAATTTAACCCTTTGAGTTACCACATGACTGCTTTACAGTGTCATTGTTGTCCTTTTCTATAACTTCATCATTTTTTAACACAGCACATCATCATCTGCTGACCTGACACAGACACATTTAGGTAGACATGCACCTCCACACCTGTGGCACCTTTCAGAAGCTGGAACAGACTTACAAACCAATTTATACAGAATGCAGATCAGATGCTGTTCAGATTTGAGAAGATGCAGGCAACACAAAGGAAGCTGAAGGCCTGAGGAATTGCTTTTGTGGCCACCTTCTTCACACATTTACCATGAGACACAACTGTGTTCAGTGAACATAAAACCATCTGGTTTCCTTGGTCAATACACAAACTTTCAGATATCTTAAGGAATGGTGCAGGTGGATGGCTCATAATTAAGCATATTCACGAGAACAACAGACACAACTTGACCACACATGGTAAACAGGGGAAATTACATTGATGTAACAAACACTCTTCTACTCACTGCTCAAAAAATGGGAACCCAGGAGAACATTATAAACATTTAGATGTTATAGTGTGAGGGGAGAATCCAAAAGAATTTTTGTAGCCCATTTTCCTAGAAATGGCTGGAATACATCTTACATTGTAAGATGGTAAACCATTCTCTCCATATGCTAATATGGTACATGTGTTTTTTACAGTGCCCCAATCACCTTCTGAGTGTGACTAGTATTAATGGCAATGCCATACACTGTTGCTCTGCTGTGTGACAGATTAGCATGCTCAAAATCCTTACATTTTATGGTACAGCTGCCTGAGTTACCCCTAAAGCCAAACAGAGAAAAGATAAACCATCGTGTAAATTAGTGAAGGTTTCAGCTGTTCAATACCTGCCCTGAAAGTAGTAGCCCAGAGACTGTTTATTATGTTGCACAAAAGAATAAATGGGCAATGCTGTTTCACAGATCAGTCAGAGTAAGATGTAGCAGCGTGTTCTGGTTATCACTGCGGCCTATTGCCACTGACAAATCACTTCATCTTAGAACTGTTACATACAGCGGTGGTAGCTAAATTGGGGATTGAAAACAGAACCTAGATTGAACCTTGATGACAGGACAACATGGTCATATAAATCTACGTACAAGAATCTAAGTAAAATGTCACCAATCAATGTTACTTATCTAAAGAGAGTATTTACCATTCTTTCTAATCTGACATGTGCAATGAACCTTAATCAAATGATGTACAGTGGGATCAGTTCTGAAAAATAACTCTCAAATGCATAAACCTGATGAATGAATCATATTCTCTTAACAACTGGTAAAATAAACTTTGAGCTTACATATATTTCAAAGGGGTACAGAATATTCTGTCTTCCTACTACCCTATTATGTGCTAACTACTATAAACATGTAAGAACTGTAAAGTTGATAAGATCATCTGTTTAATTTGTGACAAGACTCACTTCCTGAAAGAATCTTCTATGTATTTGCTACTCAGTCCTCATGTTAGGTCCATCCTCAGGACTTTTATAGGAGCTTCATCCAAACCCAAGTAGTACTGAGTAATTTAAGATGTTTTTTCACCCACAATCTCAAATACCATCTTTGTCTTTAATACTGTCACTAACTAAAACATTTGTCTTCAGTATCAGTTGCAACATTCAACTGTACATAGTATTTTATAAATTAAAGTTTTTGAAAAGTCCCTACATTAAGAGGATACATTCTTGATTTACTGGTTGAATATATTCAAACTTTTTTCCTGCTATATCTAGAAAATACTCCAAGAAATCCCGCACATTGCTCCCTCTCTTGTAGATGTCTTTGAATTTTCCTGTAAAAGATCAAGAAGTTATTTACCACCAGTCTTCTTTGCTATGCCACTCCCCATAAAAAGCAAACATAAGAAACTATGCTTGCTGATGAAGGGAATTAATATTGTTACACTGAAGCATGAAACACAGAAGAAATCAACCCATCATTGTTAATGATACATTTTAGTAAGACAATAAACTGCCAGTGGAGGAGAAAGGAGAACAGCTGGGAAAAGGGGGTGTACCGGATGGTAAACTGCTTCGAAGTTAATTCTTTTTAAGATTTAACAGAGTCCTAAGATTCCCACAAAAAGGTATATGACTGGGAGTTTGATATCTGCCTCAATACAGAAATATATATTAAAAAAAATATGGATAAAAAATCACAAGCATGGGATAAAGAAAAAAAGTAAGAAAATAAATATTCTTTTGTGTAATGTGTATCACATATTAGTCAAGCCTATGTTATTTCCTTTAAACCATGCTGTATTTCCATACATGATCTTGAGCCTGTTTTGTTTATTTCCTTTCTCTAGTCCTAAAGATTAAACATTTATCAGGACTACATTTCCCTCTGTTGCCTCCAGCATCCTTTGCTTTAAACTCTACATGTCACTTTGCATTTGGCTATGTCCTTTTGTTTCCTTCCCCTCCTCTAAACTTGGTCCTGTCAAATGGATTAAAGAACCTGTGCATTTATGCCAGAACCATAGCTGACATGGAAGAGCACAAAGCAGCAATCAAATATTCAGAAAAGCAGAGCTGATGGGAGGTTGCTGAAGTACCTGTGAACATGAGCAAAGGAGAGGGGCCAGGACTAGATTACAGTTTCACTGGTCCAAGGAAGTTGCTCTTCTGTTGAGACAGAAAGAGATTGCTTTGCAGATCACTCAGGAGCCCTGGATCACAATTTTACCACACAACTTGAGGAGAACAGAGTAAAAGTGCAGCAGATATAAGATGGTGTGACAAACTACAGAGCTGCATGTGACAGCTATTAAATAAATCTGAAAACTATCTAATTCTATCACCAGTGACTTGGGATTCAAAGTCCATTAAGCACTGTTTTTTTCCAATTGAACTGAACTAATGGAAAATAATTCCTATGCTGAAAAAGGTCATACACCAAGTAATAAAAACAACTACTGTACAATCACTATTCGTAAGTTACTCTAATTTGAATTTATAAATTGATGACATCTGTTATAAATCATGCAGTTTTCTTCCAAGCACAGAAATTCCTCATTGTCAGCTTTACCCTGTCTTTATCACAGTTATGAAACTGAAAAACTCAGGATAATAAGTTACACAGAGTTTGTGAAGTGCTGAGAGTTTGCGAAGTTTTAATCTTTCAGCATGCTTTTCCTAACAAAACTGGAAAGAAAGTAAAGAGGAAGCAAAAAATCATAGAATCCAAACCTACAGAAAGCAACGAGTACCTACAATATCTCAAAAACAGCAGTTCCCAAAGTTTTAGGTCAATGAATAACCACAAAGATGTCCTTATTTAAAATTGAAAATAAAGTTTTAAAGCAGTTTTAGAAAGTAGGAAATATTCAGAAAGATATAAACCATATATTTTAAGAATCAAAATTTGCATTTGCATAATAGAAAATATAAGCTCTTATTGTAACTCATAATTTAACCAAATGAGAAGGCAACAATAGAAGAGCTCCTGCTTTTGAATTTGCAGAATGGTGCAAGGGTCGTCCACTATAATCTTGAATTATGATGATGGTTATTTTTTTTGTCAGTAATCTATATGCAAATAAAAATGGTTTGCTGGATTTAGTATATATATCCACACAAAAGCTAGAATATTTTACAATGCATAACCAACTTAAACTAGAAATTTCTTGATAACTGAGCATCTGGTTTATGTTTGTTTATGCCTGCCAGTAGGACAACTGCATTTTAAACTGTTTCTGTAGGAACAAATAATTTCATTGACTTGTAATAAGGATTGTGATATTTAGAACTCCATTTCCAATAGGTAATCTATGAAAACAGATAGTAGCCATTAATAAGGTATTATAAATATTAATTGATCTTGCTGTACTAATTCATAGAATCATAGAGTTGGAAGGGACCCACAAGGATTAATCTAGTCCAATTCCTGGTCCAGACAACACCCCAAGAGCCACACCTTGTGCCTGAGAGCACTGTCCAAATGCTTCTTGAATCCTGTTAGGCTTGGTGCAGTGACCACTTGCCTGGAGAGCCTGTTCCAGTGCCCAGCTACCAATTCAGTGAAGAACTTTTTCCTGATATCCAACCTAAACCCCCCCGGCACAACTTCAGGCCATTTCCTCAGGTCCTGTCACTGGTCAGCACAGAGCAGAGATCAGTGCCTGCCCCTCCTCTTCCCCTCATGAGGAAATTTTAACTGCAATGAAGTCTCCCCTAAGTCTCCTCCTTCTCCAGGCAGAACAGAGGCCCCAGGTGTTCCCCTTATGGCTTCATCATCTTTGTTGTCCTCCTATGGACACTCGAATAGCTCAGTATCTTTCCTATACCGTGGTGCCCAAAACTGCACACAGAAGTCAAGGTTGCGCAGTACCAGTGCAGAGTAGATGCAAACACTCCCATGAGGTTCTCCTGACTGGATCTCAAGGGTAAAACCACACACACAAAATGGAAAAGAAAGTCACAGAAAGATAAAATCACAGAGACTCAAAGTCCTCAAAAGCTTGTTTGCCAGATCCAATCCATCATCTAAAGTCTGTGTGGATCAGTATTATCCACAGAGGTAAGTTTTAGTGGCAAGATCCCTGTACTGGAAAATTTGAAACCTTGGCTCAATTTCTGACTTAGGTGCTTATCACTGTAAGATCACAGAAATCCCATTCAATAACTCCAATCTAAATAACTAAATCCTCTGTGAAGTACTTTGATATTTATAGAATCATAAAACAGAATCATAGAAAAGTTAAGTTTGGAAAAGACCTCTCAGATCACTGAGTCCAAGCGTTAATCAGCGCACTGCCATCACTACACATCATCCCCAAGTGCCACATCTACACATCTTCTAAATATCTCTGGGATGGTAACTCCATCACTTCCCTGGGCAGCCTTTTCCAGGGCTTGACAATCCTTTCTCAATTTTCTTTTTCCTGATACCCAATATAAACCTTCCCTGGAGCAACGTGATGCCATTACCCCTTGTCCAGTCACTTGTTACCTGAGAGAAGGGACTGAAATCCCCTCCCTAAACCCTCATTTCAGGTAAGTGTAAAGAGGGATAATGTCCCCAGCGAGCCTCTTTTTTGCCAGGCTAAATTATCTCAGTTTCCTCAGCAGCTCGTCCTAAGATATGTGCTCTAGACTGTTCACCAGTTTCACTGGTGTTACACTGGAAGCAGATATTGTTACTTTTCCAGTATTCTCTGAAAGCTGAAAGAAAAGCAACATGAAGATCAGGGTATCTCTAGCTATTCAAATGCTGATGGCACTTACCAACCCATACAACTGTGTGATTTTCACCTTTTGTGCCTCCAGTTCTCAAAACCCTGGATTAGGAAGGTGGAGGAGAAAGTGGGTCTGGTTTTGGAAAGTCTTGGTGGGCGGACTAAACTGGGGAGAACCTTTCTCAAACCATGAAACAGGTAAGTTAGGATGGTGTCCTGGGTCAGCTGCCCTATCTCTAGGGCAGCCTCTGTGAAGAGATGCCAAGTTCCAGCTGGCTCCAGCCAACACACTGCAGGACATGGCTCTGAGGATGGGTAACTTCACTGTTTCTATTTATCTCTGTTTCTCACTATTCAAGTCTATTTCAAATCACAAAAAATCCTATTAATTCTTCCCAAGTTGAGTGTGTTTTGCATCTGATGGTGACTGACAAGAGATCTACTTCTCTTTACCTTGATGAATGACCTTTTCCACCTTATTTTGTCCCTCATCCTGTTGAGGAAGGACTTTGAGATAGCAACATAGCCAGAGCCAGCCAAGGTCAGCCCACCACAGATTAGTTTGGTATTTTGACTATTTTCAGTTGCATTCAGGTATAGTGAATGTTCCCTGAATGCAGAACACAATATCAAGGCCTCCACAGACAGCAGCCTAAAACAGACATGAAATTTTGCACTACGAATTTTTTTTTATGTTTAATTTTTGATGAATTCACACTGCATTAAGTATTGGAGCAGAAAGCAATCGTTTTAAACTCTATCAGCACTAGCAGCATGTAACCATAGTAATTAAAACAATATTATTTTTTAAAATTACAAAAGACTACTCAAGACACATGAAAAGGAAGTACCCAAGAAAGAACATCTTTCTTCCGATAACTACAGCTTGTTAAGTCTGGAAAATTATTAAGACAAAGACATTCTTTACTCTTGCTAAACAATTAGTTAGATATGCCAGAGAGTAATGATTTTAATTAAGAATTAAATTAAACAGGAGTTTCCATGGACAGAACTTTCAAGAAGCCTTAAAGCGAATTATTGTTAGATGTCTAAGAATATTTTGGCTAGAATTTTTCCTTCCCTTTGTTTAAATGAAGATTTCACTCCCTCAATTCATATTTACAAGTTCCTAACTGGGAAAATACTACACCACCAAAACAATAGAAAATTCATTCTTTTACTAGCTAAAGCAAGGAGTGCTCACACGATGGTTCAGAAATATGTAAATGCACTTCAGCCCTTCCACTGAACTGAACATCTAATGCTACCATAAAGAATACAGGTGAACAGGGGTTGGAGGGACTGGTCCCTCATACTGCAGTCCTTGCTTATGACAGAAGAAAAAACTCAGAAGGTAACAGCAAGGAACCACTTCAGCATTAATTTTTATAAAAATGTTTAGCATGGTATAAAAGCATTCTTGATTTAACTCACTGATCTGAAACTTCCAACACTGGCTTCTGCCAATAACAAAAAAAGATAAATTCTTGGAAGTGTTACAGTTGTTCAATATGGCAAGACTATCCCTGCAGAAAATCTGCTTTCAATTATGAGCTAAAGTAAGAGAAGAAAAGTCTTTCTGCAAGCCCAAGTGTAGTTTTCTCTCTGAATTCATGAGTGAATTCAACCACTGCACAGCCATGATATGTGGCTGTCATAGCAAAACTTCTGTAGCTCAGTACACTGAAGAAAGATCTGCAAGTTCAGAAGACATGTATCATCTGCCCTTTCCAGCATGCTGCAGAACAACAATTCCCCACAGGATCATACAGTGCACAGGACCCCTGTATGGGGGATTCCACTTACAGCAAGGGGACCTGAAAAGCTCCCAGACATACCTGAGGCCCATTAGTGAAAGCAAATTGGCAAAGGCCTTAAGTTTTGTCTTTGTTGGACAGAAGTGTGGATGACATATTCCTGGTAGGTGAAAGCAGTTAACAAAGACAAGTCTCATGTGTTCTCAAGTTTCCCATCAAATACCAAATTGTCACTGAAGTCAAAATACAACACTTCCACTACCAACAAGAGATTGGAGCATTTAAGTTTAACCTCCTATCAACATTCAGGATGATATCCTATCATCTTTCCCAATTAGGGTTGTGTTTGAGCATGCAAATGCTCTGGAAGAGATGTTCACCATAGCATTATCATGTACCCCTGTGCATACATCCAATATTATGACATGTCCTATGCTTTAGATGTATCCCAAGAACTTCCATCCTTGCTGTCTCGCTTTCTGAGTGACAGGTGCAGTACAAGCTGCTGGCTGACACAAACAGGAAAACACACTTTTGGTTTTCTTCATTTCCCTCCACTGCCCTTGGCAAAATGCAGCAGGAAGTGGAGATTGGAAGAGAGGCTTCAGCTATTCTCAGCTGCCTACAGGAAGCGTGGGGGACCCACAGCAGACAGACATATAATTGGATAATGAGGGACCCCAAGGATGCAAGAAACCTTTGGTTATTCCTACAGCATGCAGAGACGTTTAGCAAAATCTTCAAGTTACCCAGACACCCTGATAAGAAGCAGAAGTGCCTAATGTCTCATCAGGAAGTCTCTTCTTGGTACTAGTTGACTGTTTAGCTTAAGCAGATTCAGGGCATATGAAAAAACAGATGAATAAAAACAAAGTTTGATGATATGAATCGGACTTTGGCTCAGAATGCCACCTATCACTAGAGGGAAGCACTATGTATCAGTGCTGTAGGATAAAGACAAAAACAGGTAGTGTTTATACATGCTGTGCAATGCCACCTTACATATTTTAAGAGGGCTTTAAAACCACAAACAGAAAGCTTAAAATCTGAACTTATTATTATGGCGATTTTCCTTTCTAGCACAAGGAAGTCTAAAGCATGCATTTTTACAAGTTTATGCCAAATCACTTATCCAAATTTTCTTTAGATAAATTTGCAGTAACAAGACTAAAAACACATAGAAGAAGTTAGGTACAACTGGCAGTACAAACCCTAGGAGACTTCTGGCAGCTTTACAGGCATTAATTACGGTCCATACAAACTTATCCCCATGAATTCACATAAAATAAAGCACTAATTCGATCTACAGTTTTCAAAGGCATGAAAAAATGACTCAAGATTCAACCCTATTGTTTATGACATTGCTAGAATCTCTTGATAAAGGTAAAGCCTAATGCTTGTAACTATAGCCACATTATTTTTTACAATATGTTCAGCAGGTCATATGATTACCTACATGACTGCATGTTGTTGAAACAATTTTGCTCTCAGTGCAACTGAAAAGCTATTTAAAATTCAAACAAATAAACCCATCAGATTCAAAGACTTGGCAACTCATTTCAATTTTTAAAAACAGAAATAGTTCTACATAATGATCAGGAAATCTACCTCCTAAGTCCAGAGAGAAACATATGGACAAGAAAACGAATACAGCAATACTATGGAGACAAAAGAAATACGTGCAGGACGGCTGTCATATATATATATATATATACACAGTATTTTATTTTTGCCTAAGGCACTGTCTGGAATATTCTGAAATAAAATACCTAATACTTGGTTTAATTTTTCTCCATTTATTTTAAGGAAGAATGAAGAAGAGCATCTGAAACATTCTGAAGGCAATCTACCAAAACCACTAATAGAGAGCTCCCCATGTAACACCCAGCAGTCAATTATAAAGATCACTGTACATACAAAAGCCATTATGAAAACATAACAGGAACAAAAATGCCTGACAGCATCAAAGACTACACTAAAAATGCTGAATTCCTTTATTTAATTGCAAGAGTTAAAAGAATTTTATTCTTTCTCATTAAAGCTACAGAATTGCAAAACCAATGATGGTATCCATTTCAGCTCTCTTGTGGTTCTCTTGTGTATGTCTTAGATATTACATTTAGGTTTAGATGTAGCTGTTTGTCCACCAGGAGAGAAATTTAGCAGTTATCTGCAGATATCTCACTCCTGTGTGAATATATTTTTACATGCATTTAAGTCTGGCAGTCCATATGGTAACACTAATGACTGCTGTTTCTCTTTAAAATACATCCACATATCCAAAATTTAAGTAAAGCCATGTCAGTACATTAATTTTTATCAGGAACCCAATTATGAAGTAATATTAAAAAAGATGTATTTAAAAATCTAGTATCATTTTCATTCTGGAAAATAGACAAAATAGTTCATGAATAGCTTTTTTTAGTTTAAAGAGCAGTGGATAATTATAGAAGTTACGAAAAGAAAGTAAAGAAAAATCACATACTGCATCAAGATGCAAAGTAGAGAAGAGCAAGGAGGGCATACTATGGGGACTTAGGTCAGAACAGCAAAATACTCTTTAGCAAAAACATGATTTCACAAAATACAGGACTCCTGTTCTTGACTCCCATCAAGTTTATGGCTGTGATCTCATATGAGATATTTATTAATAAGCATGTCTGGTGAAAAAAAATTGAGCTTTTTGTGTGACAGCTGGTCTACAGAACTGTCTACAGAACTGTCCTAAGTCACTGCAGACTGCAGATCACAGCTAGTCCTCGGTAGTCCAGGCACAACCGGCCAGAAAAGCTGCAATGGCAGGAGGAGACATTCCCAAGTGCTGGGGAACTGCTTTCAGCAGGTACAGGAGAGAGCATCCTTGCTGTTGAGCAGAACTTAAACAGCAGCAAAGACAAGGTTGAAGTTTAAGGAATGGAAGCTGCTGGCAAGATTCCGGAGGAGGAAAAGTTTTCTATACAGAAGAACCATGCAAAAATTAGAAGATAAAGGAAAGAAAAAAGAACTTTAATTACCACCTTTACGTAGCAATTATTCCAATCAGAGAAGTATATGGATAGCACAATCTATACAATCATTATGATGTGAATGGTCATTGCATTTCACTTTGAGCTTGTTTTTCTAGATAAAGTATTTTTACAAATACTTTTATTTTCTGTTGTGGAAACAGAAAATGTAACTCGTATAATGCAATATCTGAGGTGGAAGAAGAGCCAAAGCCCTTTGTATAAATCAAACTTTCATGGCTTGAAGCACAGGGCAAAATGGAGCTGGTAATTTTTAAGCTTTCCTTTCCTTTTGCAACTGACTCTACTTTCTAAAAAGTACCTGCTTCACTTGCATCCAAAAGAAAAACAACTTCATTAGATGGCAAATGGCTCCCCTTGTGACCACAGGCTAACATTCCAATCTTGTATTATAGTAAAACATTGCCCATAGTAAAACACACTCTGTCATTTTTGGTCAGGCAGCCTAATATCTAATGTACACATCCGGGGGCAGAATTGGCCACCTGAGTGCAAACGAAATAAATCTATCCTTTCAACAAAAGACAAATTACAATGCTACAAAGCTAAGCCAAGCATATTGCCTAGGGTATCTGCAAGGTGCTTGCAGATTGTTCACCTACTAGTTGTAAAGTAAAAAGATAGAGTACTGGAAGTTCTTGTCCTACACTGATACAGCAGACCTGAGGCAATAGAATATTAAAAAAAAAAAGAAAGCAGTACATTTCAAACATTTTTCAATTAATTTTGTTTTCTTTGTTAAGCACATATTTTCACTTAATCTTTCATACCAGTATCTTGTGTGATTAAACACACAAGATAAAAATCCACTGTCATTAATTATTTGATGACTACATAGATCTCACAAAATGAAAAGTTTCTCTGATTTTTGTGGTACGTTTTGGATGTTTTGTAAAAATCTTAAAAGTACACGAAGAAGGGTTTATCCCTTAAAATCTAGGTAGGTATAGCCTGTGATACAGAACAGCATTATATGTGAGCAACACTTTCATTCAAAATAATGCATAAGCATTTAATATGTGGTGACCTAAGGCTTGAGCACACAGTTTCTGGTTTATCCACAAATTTCTATGTTTTCAGGAGTAATACAATTTGGCTATGGTTTATTCTTTCAATAGAACTATGAAAGCATTTCTTATCTAATGAAAGTATTTACTACAGTGCCCATCTTTAGGAATAAAGAGAAGCCTGCATGAGGTGATTTAGTCTCCACAATCAGGAGACATCTCTACCTGGGAAAACATTTTCTCCAGTCCTCACATGCTTTGCTGACTTGCCTTCTTTGACAAGTTTGTGACTCCTAGCAAATGGATTCATAGTAGATTTGTTGATAATGATATTTCTGGCTTGAAAATGCTCCAATGTCATGTTTTGGTAACTCTGTCAGGAAACCAACCGTAACCCAAGGATTTGGAATGTATGCAGCACGGGCCTCAAAAATCCATATGGCAACTGGGCTGTTGTGATTGTCAAGCAATGAGCCTGTCCTACCAGACTGATGACAAATTTAGTCTTCCAATCTGTCATGACATTTTCCTGGAGTAATTCAATTTCTGTGAAGAAGACAGTTTTCCTTGGTCATTTTCCTGCAAGGTAGAAGGCTGGCAAAGTAGAGACCATTTGTTCAGCTTAATATCCACTCTGAGATGAAATATCAGATCCACATTTATCCACTGGGCAAAAGGTTTAATCTACATGAATCATATGGCTTCCACATGTGATAAAAACCAGGACATTAACTTAATAGATCACCCTACTGGAAAATGAAACAGCAATGAACAAAGAATGCTGAAGCCTAAGATTTTATGATTGATTTCTAGGTTCTCCAGGGAGTCTAAGTTCCTAAGTGGAGTATAGAAAGGACATTATCACCACTTGCAGCTAATGCCATAAAGCTACAATAATTGAATGCAGTATTCATTCCCTATGCACAATCTTTGCTTTGCATGCATTTATCAAGAAAAGACAATTTCTGGAATACACTGATTTCTTTCCAGAAGGCATGGAAATATGAGCATATTCTCTCTTTTCAGTCCATTGTAGAGCCTTCCCTAGCAGTCCACTGCCTAGCTAGTGATACCTAGAAATACAAGGTGAAAATTGCTAAAAAGTCTCATGGCTTTATTTTCAGCTAAGGTACTATTATGAAATAATATCATTATTAAATAAGGTGAACCAGGAGCCTAAGTAAAGGTCTGTATGAAGACACAGCATCTATGGCAAAAGCTTCTCATTTATTTGCAGTTTAGATGAGGAAAGCAGGCAATAGTTTCAGGTTCATTTAAAAGACAGGTCCCAGGCCAGTTCTTTTTATCAGCTGACATGTGGAGTCTCAGGCAGAGCACAGCTCTGCACGTATATTACACCTTGCTTTACTTTTGCAAGAAGAATTCTGCTAAAATATCCTGACTTTGTGTTTTAGTCAGTAAAAGGGTATAGTTAGAATCAAAGGTCAAGTGTGCCTGCTTCAAGGCACTGCAAGTGCACACACATGCTGGTTGTAAGCTGGGAGCATGACTGACATCTTCTAACTGTTCACAGAGAAACAGCATGGTGTTGCTATAACCCACAATTTGTAGATGAGAGTTGTAGCAGCTGCCGATGCATCTGGCAATACTGGGAGCTGGTAGTGATAGAGTGGCTCCTGTTGTCACAAGAGAAGAGAGGAAGTGAGACTTGGCAAGTGACAGAAAGACAGCTCCCAAGGTGAGCAGATCCCAGTGTAATGCAATGAGCAGCTGAGGTAGTACAGGAAAACAGACTGCAGAATCAGAGCTTTCTTATACACTAGAGGAAAGCTTCCTACTTAATTTAATGCAACACTTGTTCTTATCTTTGATTGCAAATTACATGTTTAGAACTCTTTTTTTCCTGTTATTGCTTGTGGATTTGATGAAGAAATGTGTTTAGATTTATCCTGTGTTCTCCTTTTCTGTCTCTCAACATTTTTTTTAATTTTGGAGTATTTGTTTGAATGACCACATAGCTCTGGTTCTCTTTCAAGTGGTAACTGCTAGGAACACTGAAACACAATGCAGTGCTTTCCTTATGCCATAATTAAACAAATTCAGCTCTCAGAGCACAATACAGAAGAGACTGACTGAAGTAGAGAGAATACATTTTGTATTCTTAATTGCAACTTGAAAGAAAAAAGAGAGAGAGGGGATGTAAGATAAAACCAAAAATAAATGAACATATTATTGAAGGAATAAAGCTCATAAGCAAGAACCACTGTTTTTAACTTTTTCATTAGTTTCTCACATACTGTGTTTGACAGAATTACTGCTCTGCTTGCTGACTTAATCCGCTCTCCTCCAGATACTGACAGCAATGCCACTGTCAAACTTAACACCTGTTTTTCATGACCAAACATTGATTTTCCATCTTAACACCAACGTATTTCATAAGATTAAATTGTTATCATTATCAGCAAAATATTGATTAGACTGAAATCTCTACCTGTAAATTTATAGCCTTAATTTCCAGTAGAAGCCTGCATTTCATCTGTTATCTTCAAGCAGATGAAGATGTAAAGGAGTTACTAACATGTCTCAACCAAAATGTGAGCTAGTTTCTCATGTATTTATTAAAGTTCAGTGAAAACAATGAATAAATAATTACTTCTATATAAAAGAAGAGGGAAAAAAAAACCCCAAAAACAACCAAGCACCTGTTTAGGGCCAGACAACAGAAACTTTAATTAATTAATAACATAGGCTGTTAATTAATTAATATTAATTAATAACATAGGCAGAGGTCCACAAGGAAAAAGCCCAATTTTTCTAGTTGTAGAGCAAGAAAGAGGTTAAAACACCCCAACATCAACCATCCTCTAAGCCTCTGTACACTCAGCCTATTACCAAAGCCTTTTCTCTCTGTCTCTGTTGTACTACCAAAACATGACTTCAGCCCCTTGGTTTCTGAAGCCAGTTATCCTGGATAAATGGCACACTCTCTGGCAACCATATTTCTCATATTGCATCGGAAATAGCAGAATCGCCTTCTGCCATTTGTGCTTTAATCTGATATATCTTTTTTCAGTTTGTCATGCATTGTTTTATTATATTTACCCTCCTCATCATTGGGAGATACTAATTTTCCCTACATATTTCCAGAGATGAGATCCTTCCAATTCCCTCTTCATTCATTAAGCTTGCATTAATTATTTTTTTTTGTTTCCACTGCTCACCCTTGGCCTTTGACTGTTCTTTCTGTGAATCCATGTTTTCTCTCCACTACCTTTTTTGTGACCATTTTTGTATTCTGCCCCTCAACACTTTTTCCTGCTGTTCTTCAAAGCCAAGATGATGTTAGTTAGCTACTGTGGAAACAACTCACAGCACTCTCCTGTAAAAGAGTCTGCAACAAGCATTGTGCTTTATCATTTCAGCAGGTGCCTTATTTCACACAGGCAAGTTGAAACTTGGACCTATAAACTTATGGCCATTGAAGAAGAGGGTTGGAAGCAGCTTTTTAAAATGCAGAGCAATTTGTCAAAGCAGCCTATGAATAAGAGCTCTTCTGAGCATTAGAAACACACAAGGACACCTTCCAACAGACAGAATCACAGAATAATGAGGTTGGAAGAGACCTCCAAGATCATCAAGTCCAACCTATGCCCTAACACCTCAACAAGACTATAGCACCAAGTGCCATATCCGGTCTTTTTCTAAACACATCCAGAGGTGGTGATTCTACCACCTCCCTGGGAAGACAATTCCACTACTTTATTATTCTTTCGGTGAAAAATTTTTTCCTAATATCCAACCTATACCTTCCCTGACATAGCTTGAGACTGTGTCCTCTTGTTCTGTCAGTTACTGCCTGGTGGAAGACACCGACCCCCACCTGTCTACAGCCTCCCTTCAGGGAGTTGTAAAGAGCAATAAGGTCACCTCTAAGCCTCCTGTTCTCCAGGCTAAACAACCCCAGTTCCTTCAAACGTTCCTCCCAGGGCTTGTGTTCCAAGCCCCTCACCAGCCTTGTTGCCCTCCTCTGGACGCGCTCAAGCATCTCAACATCCTTCCTAAACTGAGGGGCCCAGAACTGGACACAGTACTCAAGATGTGGTCTCACCAGTACCGAGTACAGGGGAAGAATGACCTCCCTGCTCCTGCTGGACACACAATTCCTAATGCAGGCCAGATGCCATTGGCTTTCTTGGCCACCAAGGCACATTGCTGGCTCATATCCAACCGGCTGTCGACCAGCACCCCCAGGTCCCTTTCCGCCTGAACACTGTCCAGCCACACTGTCCCCAGCCTGTAACGCTGTAGGGGATTTTTGTGCCCAAAATGTAGAACTCGACACTTAGACTTATAAACTTCATGCTGTTGGACTCGGCCCATCCATCCAACCGATCTAAGTCTCTCTGCAGACCAACAGATCGACACAAGCTCCCAGCTTAGTGTCGTCTGCAAATTTACTAATGAAGGACTCGATGCCCTCATCCATGTTGTCTATAAAAATATTGAACAGAACTGGCCCCAGCACAGACCCCTGGGGACACCACTGGTGACTGTCCCCAGCTGGATGCAGCACTGTTCACCACCACTCTCTGGGCCTGGCCATCCAGCCAGTTCCTAACCCAGCGAAGAGTGCTCCTGTCCAAGCCGTGGGCTGCAGCTTATCTAGGAGTGTGCTGTGGGAGACAGTGCCAAAGGCCTTGCTGAAGTCTAAATAGACAATGTCCACAGCCTTTCCTGCATCCACCAGATGGGTCACCTGATCATAGAAGGAGACCAGGTTGGGCAGACATGACCTACCCTTTGTAAACCCATGCTGACTGGGTCTGACACCCTGGCCATCTTGTAAGTGCTGTGTGATAGCACTCAGATGAACTGTTACATTATCTTACCTGGTACTGAGGTCAGGCTAACTGGCCTGTAATTACCAGGATCCTCCTTCCTACCTTTTTTGTAAACGGGCGTCACATTGGCCAGCTTCCAATCATCTGGGACTTCACCAGTGAGCCACGACTCTTGATAAATGATGGAGAGCAGCTTCGCAAGCTCATCTGCCAGCTCCCTCATCACCCTAGGGTGGATCCCATCTGGTCCCATTGATTTATAAAAATCCAGGTGCCCCAGCAGTTCTATGACTGCCTGTTCTCAGATAACAAGAGGACCATTCTGCTCCCTGGCACCACCTACCAACACCTGAGGACAGTTGTCTTGAGGACAAGCTGTCTTACCACTAAAGACTGAGGCGAAGAAGACATTAAGCATTTCCACCTTTTCCTCATCTTTAGTTACTAGGTTGCCTGCCTCATCCAATAAGGAACAGAGGTTGGTTATACCCTTCCTTTTACTATTAATATATTTGTAAAAACATTTTTTTATTATTATTTTTAACAGAAGTTGCCAAGTTAAGTTCAAACTGAACTTTGGCTTCCCTAATTTTTTTTTCTACATGCCCTAGCAGCTCCCTTAAATACTTCCTGAGAAATCAGTCTCTCCTTAAAAAGATGATACATCTTTTTTTTATTTCTAAGTTCTTTCAAAACCCCATCGCTCATCCAGACTGGCTGTTTGCCTTGTTGACTCATATTTCGGCACACAGGGACAGTCTGTTCTTGCGCCCTCAAGATCTCTGCTTTGAAGCTTGCCCATCTCTCCTGGACTCCTTTGTTTTCAAGGGCTGTTTCCCAAGGAACTTTCTGAATAAGTCTCTTAAATAGGCCAAAGTCTGCCCTCTGGAATCCAACGTAGAGATCTTATTAATATTCCTCTTTATTTCACCAATTATTGAGAATTCTATAATTTCATGATCACTGTGCCCCAAGGAGCCTCCAACCTCCACAACACCCACCAGTCCACCTCTATTTGTGAACAACAGGTCCAACATAATCCCTCCCCTGGTGGGCTGGCCCACCAGTTGTGACAAAAAGTTATCCTCCACATACACAAAAAAAACTTTCTAGACTGCTGTTTTTCTGCTGTATTAAGTTCCCAGCAGATTTCTGGTAGGTTGAAGTCGCCTACAAGAACAAGGGCTGATGATCCTGAAACATTGTTCAGTGGCTTATAGAATAAGCTGTCCACCTCTTCATGCTGGCTGGGTGGACGATAGCAGACTCTCAGTAGGATGTCAGCCTTGTTGGCCTTCTCCTTAATTCTTACCAATAGGGACTCTACTTCATCATCATTAGTTTCAATACCTATGACATCCAAAACTTCCCTAATAAAAAGGGCCACCCCTCCACCTCTTTTCCCTTTTCTGTCTCTTCTGAAGAGCTTGTAGCCATCTAGTGCAGTGCTCCGGCCATGTGAGTCATCCCACCACGTTTCTGTGATGGCAACTACACCGTAGTTCTGCTGTTGCACCATGCCCTCCAGCTCTTCCTGTCTGTTGCCCATGCTAGGTGCATTGGTATACATGCACCTCAGCTGGGCCACTGATTTCTCCCCTAACACAGTCTTACCATCCTTGGGCCTGCTTCCAGACAGCCCAGGTGCATCCCCTTCCCCCTTCAGACCTAGTTTAAAGCCCCCTCAACAAGGTCTGCCAGGTCATGAGCTAAAAACTTTCTGCCCTTAACAGAGAGATGTATCCCGTCTGATTCCAGTAGAGCAGGTGCCGTAAAAGTTGCCCCATGATCAAAGAATCCGAAATTTTGCCGATGACACCAACCCTTGAGCCACTTGTTAATAATGCGAGTTCTCCTATTTCTTTCATCGTTTTTTTCTGCCACCAAAGGGACTGAGCAGAACACTACCTGTGTTCCTGCCCTATCAACCACTTGACCCAGTGCCCTAAACTCCCTTTTAATCGCTTTGACACTCCTCTTTTCAATCTCATCATTGCCAGCCTGGAGTATCAGCAGTGGGTAATAATCAGAGGACTGAATCAGCTTGGGAAGTCTCTCAGTAATATTTTGTACCTGAGCCCCAGGGAGGCAGGAAACTTCCCTGTGGGATGGGTCTGGTCGACATATGGAGCCCTCTGTTCCCCTCAGAAGGGAATCACCCACTACGATTACCCTTCTTTTCTTCTTGTTGTTAGAGGTGGTAATCTGTTTTTTAGATGAGTCATAATTGGGTGGTTCACTGGGCAGGTAATTTTCTTCTAAATCATATAGCTGGCTCTCTAGATCCAGGGCCTCATATCTATTCTGAAGTGGCACCTGGCTAGGGGATGGGGGGCAGAAGTGATTTTTGTTATTACCTCGCCAAGCAGGGATGTATTTCCACTCCCTTTCATGTACCAGGTGCCCCTCTATTGCCTGAGAGTGAGAGGCATAGGAGTCCTCTGACTCTTGGTGAGCCTCCCTTAAAGATGTGAGGGCTGAACTCCACCAGTCTATTTCCCTTTCACTATCCCTAATACTCCTTAATCTTTCAACTTCCTCCTTAAGCTCGGCCACTAGTGAAAGGAGGTCATTCACCTGTTCACAGTGTAGGCAGGCCTTCTCCACAACAGCCCCTGAAGCCACTGATAAGCTCAAACACTCCGGGCAGGAATGGGTCTGTACAGATGCATCCTTTTTGAAGAGCTCCACCTGGTCACATACATTTGTACCAACCAGAGATTTTGACCGGGTTAAAACCATTACTAGGAGAAAGCCTGAAATCAAGCAACCAGTAAAAACACCTCACCTGACTAGCAGGGACCTGCAACCTTGCCTGCTTGCCCTGCCTGCGCGAACTGCTGTGCAAACTGCTGGGACCCTGTTTGCCTGCTCCTGTTCGCCGCGCTCCCCAGAGGTCTCTCATAACGAGTCACTTGGGAAGAAAGGAAGCTCCACCTCCTGCTCCTGAATGGCTCACAATGCACCTCTGAGATGACCAAGACTGATGGGAGATCAACGGTACCTTTTCTTCTCACTAGCCTTTAAAAAAGAATTTTTTGCTCCTTTAGTTATAAATCATCACCATCTGTATATAGAAAAAACAAATGAGGCATTTTCACAGGGAACAAAAAGCAATTGGTGTTTCCAGAAATTATACAGTTCTGATTTAATTGATTCAAAATACATTTAAGAAATCAAATTAAGGATCAGAAGTTTGACTTCTTTTTCATCCAAACCTCTGGGTTTGGTAATTACAATTGAACATGGAAATGCATGTGAATGTACATTGTGTGAACCTTGCAAGTAACAAACACGGACTTATAAGGTGAAATTTATGACTTTATAATGCGGTTATTTTCATGAAACTTATATTCCAGAAGAATATGAAGTCTCAATACTTCAGTGCCAAGATACAGGAATACATTTTTGACAATGCATGACATATGACCCACTTAGATGATGAGGTAAAGGCTAGGGATGTTGTCTGCCGAGACAGGATGCTGAGGGGTCATAGAAAAACTTCCACTTGGATTGTGCATAGAGACCACAGAGTAATACACATATGTATGCAACAAAGTCCAATCTGCTGTAAGTTTCTCTATGCAGAGATTTTTTTGTTTACAACCTATGAAATTCTCATAGGCTGCTAAATCTTGAAAAGCAGATGTTATCTTCTATGGAGCAAAGACGATGATGGTTAAAGAGTTATCCAAGTTTAGAAAACCATCCTCTGTACTTTCAACCCCTGGAGATGAGAAGGAAACATATGACAAAGTTGGTCAAATCATTAAATACAGATGCCTGCAAAGACAGAAATCAGTAGGGTGCAGCAGAACTGTGCAACTGCCATACAAACTATTGTAAAAAGAATACCAAAGAGAAAAGAGGTTTGGTATCGAACAAAAAGGAAAAGCAGCCAGAATGGACATCAAGACAACTAAGTATGCAATGCTCCTTTTGTATGAGTATCCACTACAAAACTCAACTATGACCTACTGTTTGTCAAAAATGCCCATGTGGGGAGACAAGACCTTAGCTTGTAGTAGGGAAGAAGAGACATGCTGAAGGGTAGTTGGATCTAAGCTGGGTATTTGCCCACCTTGGCCTGTTGGTCACCCTGTTTACTTGAAAATTGACTCTCTGGAAAACTTGCATGAAAGATCTCAAAAGAGCAAAAAAATGCTGTATGCTTTTTTCCGAAGGTTATTTCTAAAACCCTAAAGGAAGACACATGAAGAATTAAAGGGCTCTAGAACAACTAACTAGACTATGTGCAAGAAACAGAACTCCTCCTCACCCCTGCCAAATTAGCAGAAGACAAAAAAAGACTTGCTAAAAACACATTATACAGAAAATTAAAAACATTTTATTTCTTTGACAAGGCAACAGGCCTCAAGTTTGGAAGCAGAGTAGTGGACACATATGCTTTGACTTTATTAAGGCCTCTAACACTACTTTAAGTCAGTTTTCTGTAACTCAAAGAAGCTAAGGAAGATTAGCCTAAATCTAAATGTTACATTGTGGACTCAAAAGAAAAATCCCATTGGAAAACTGCAATGAAAATGTAG